>NW_019385651.1:165411-171300 GCF_000671375.1 Centruroides sculpturatus | reverse complement strand
AAAGCTTCAACTGGGAAATTTTACCTCATCCACCATATTTGCCAGATATTGCTCCCAGTGATTATCATCTTTTTCGGAGTTTGCAGAATTTTTTAAAAGGAAAAACTTTTGAGGATGAGAACAATGTAAAAAAGGCTATTTCTGAATATTTTGATTCAAAACCGAAATCATTTTACAAAGACGGGATTAAAAAGCTATCATCAAGATGACAAGAAATTGTACAAAATAATGGTGAATACATTATAGATTGAAATAAGATTTAATTAAAATTTTTGTTGCTTTTTTTGTAGATAAAAATGCGCACGAACTTATGGACTGACCTGATACTTTATTAAATTCATTATTATAAAAAATAAGTTTTAGAAACCAAAATGTAAATGGGAATATGAAGAGGATATTGATACTGTTGACCTTCAGCTGCCATCTGGTACCGTGCCAAATATAATCACTTGATACAGCATTTCAGAATGTGTGGAAAGAAGTTCCAGGAAAAGTCTTATAACAGCTTTATTATATGAGATTTCCCTTTACTGTTCCAAAATTTTGTAATTGAGTGCATGTAGTATTTTTTTCATATTCTATGTTTGTTATTTGTAACTGATCTCTTAATCTTTATGTTTGTTCAGGAGATTTGCAAAAAAGTTTTGCTATTTTCCCATCTGGTGCCAGCACTCCTCACTTGATGACCTTGTACTCTGACGTGCACAAAGTACAAATTTATGAACAAAATATGTAGTCTCAGAGATTGCAAATGCATTGAGTAATGAAATACTGACTGCAGGAACAACACAAACCAAGAAAGAGAATTCCATGCACTGGCAAACTGGTCATAGTCAAGCAGTCATTAAATAGGTAAGTTGTTAAGTGAAGACTGACTTTTATTTATTTCATTTTCAAATTTGAAGTATTTTGGGTCCAACTTCCTTAAAGTATGCTGTTTTAGCAGCAAGAGATCACTTTGCCTGGCCATAGAGTTACCAGGAAGGGAGAATGTCAAAATCTGCAAAATATTGAGCTACATAGTTTGTGGATATTTCCTCATATCTGGTTTGGATGAAGCCATGATTCTCATAAGCACATTAATCTGTTATTTGTTTTATTAACAAACTGAAATGGACACAAATATATAAAGAAAAACATGAATCAATTGCAATATCAGAACTCCTCACTTTAAAACTATCATTTTGCCTACTTGATAATTATAATATTGAATCCAATGTAAATCAACTCTTAATTTTAGAATGATTATTTTTTGAAAAAAATTAGGTCCCAAATATAAGTTGACCTTTTATTTGAATATAAAAATTAACAATTTGCATTAAAAAAAGTTGGAAAGCATTGAAACAATACTTTATCACTTTCATCTTCATCAGAACTTTTGTCATGATGATTCCTGCTTCCTATTTTTTTGCCATCATGGTCTTCAGCCTTTTTGAACAGCACATCCTTTGTTCTGTCCAAGTTGCTAATAACATTTCTTCGAACCTTTTATAATTGTGTATCACCAACAAGCTTTCATAATTCTACTTTGATTCTAACTTTTATCTGAATACAGGTATCCCACACTTTATAAAAGTTCACTTTATATAATTTCATTTTTAAGAAAAATTTATATTAGAACATGTATTTGTTTAACAAAAGAAGTGTGAAGAAAATTTTCACTTTTACAAAAAAAAAAAAAAAAAAAACAGTGAAAATTAAAAATAGCACTTAGTGTTTGTTTTTCAGAGAGCCAGTTTAGAGACAGTGTGTACTCCAAGTGGCAAACAGTAATAGGAATTTTCAAGCTCCTTCCTTGAAAACTACATTCAACATCAAGCCACCTTAACTTTAAATTCTGCCTGTTAGCATTTGTGCTTTATGTTGATTTATTTTATGCATCCATTAGAAAAATAAATAAAACAAAATATGTTGCTTGAATGGACTGATGGCTATACAAAGTATGATGTTCTGTTATGTTTCTTAAGAAATCAGTCTTTTCAATAAGCTGAAATAGAAAAACTTTTGCAAAAGTGGAATTTAAAGGTAGTCATGAATGGTTTGATCTGTTTTTGAGACAAGAGCAGTTTCATAGTTTAAAGGTTGCTTTCCAGACGGTACTTCTTGTATGGTTTCATTAACTACACGGTACTCACATTTCTACTTTATGTAAAGTGTATTTATATTATACTAGCTGCAAGGACCCGCTTTGCTGGGTTTTTATTTGTGGGCAAAAAGTAACGATAGTGAAGATTAAGATAATTACATTATAGCCAATCTCACCCGTTTTCACAGAATGCAAGAATTAGGTCCCCCGTTTCCAGACTACTTAGAGAATTTTTACGTCCAGTCAAACAAACTATTTTCAATTTGATCAATTTTCTGGAACGTTTACAATCGTTCTATAATCGAACCAATTGGAATTTAAATTCGAATTCGAAAATTTTAAAAATTGAAATAGAAAATCTTCCACTTTCAACCACTTTCAAGCCCATATCTCCCGCACCCTTATAGCTATCAAGACGCAACCACCATAGTGCATGAATGGAGACTTGGGGCTACTACCATATACAAACACCATTCATGTGCAATGTGTAGTTTCGGCTGAAAAGTGAAATATAGGGACACACACGTCCATTTATATATATATATATATATAGATTATTTCTGGTTTATTGTGTGTTAGTATTATTTTGTATTATTTGGTATAATTTACTAGTTAATTTTGAGTCTGGAAATCTCAAAAATATTTTCCATATAAATTAATTGTAATTGCTTCTTTGCTTTATGCTGTTAAGGCTTATGAAATGTTTCACAGAACTGCTCTACTTTCAGAAAACTTGTAAGTGAAACTTTTATTACTTTTTATCTATGCAATTGTTTATGAAAAGCAGTTGTATTCAATTGCATTTCTTTGTTTTAAAAATTACTGTAATTAATTTTTTATTGATATCTTATTAATTTTTACAAATTGCACTTAATTGTCCATAGTTGATCAGAAAATCATACTCAAATAGTTTATTTAATAGAAAGAAATACATGTATTAGACACATAAGCACTAACTGTAGCTTATTAATTTTTTTTTCATCATTAAAAATGAAATAAATAAAAGATTAATTTCATTTAATCTTTCTAATTATAGAGCAAAACTGCAACAATGTCTTGTGTCAGATAGCAAACTGCCTTACATCACACCAAGAAAAGTACACTTTCTTGCATCTTTTAGACTATTTCATTTTTGCTTGTCTTATTTCTTTTTTCGGTCTAAAACTTTTTTTATAAAGCTTTTCTAAAACATATAATTATAAATTTATGTATTCTATATGATTATAATAGAAATTTGCACTTTACAACAAAAGAAATTTTGCTGTGAACTTTCAGCAAGCTTCCCCTATTTTTGACAATAACTCAATTAGTAGAATCCTAGGAGTAAAATAAAAGTTATCAAAATAAAATTTCTGTAGACATTACCAAAACTGAGTGAATTCTGTTGAATACAATAAAAACAATCACTTGGTTTTTTGAACAATCAACTAATTGATTATTTACAATTGCACCAAACATGTAATTCCTTTACTTATTTTGAAGATTGCAGCAAGACAGGTCACAACTTAACTGTCATTTAGCACTGCTAAATAGTTGATGTGCAAAATTTTAGTGTCAATTTAACTCTGTATAATGTGTAGTAAAGATTTATCAAAACTGATATCACAGTATATCTGTACATAAAAGAAACGAGTAACAATGTTTTTATAGTGGATTTAAACAAAAAAAAAATTTATATCCTCTTAATACTGAAGTCTTAGTTTTTACTTAATGAATGTTTTCTGGATATTGTTTTTCATCATCTTCAGACAACAGTTCAAATGTTCAAATGACCATAGTCGTAATGACGACTATGGTTTAATTGATACATCTGCACAAACTTTGACACAAGAGTAAGGGTTTTACTGTAATTACTAAATTAACTTCTATCTTGGACAATATGCTTTATTTTAAATTATTGAAATGAGTCTTTTTGAACTTGTCTTGTTTAAGATTTTTTTGTTTATAATCTCCATTGTTTAAGGTCCAGAACTGTGGATTTAATGAAAACCCAACATTGACTATTAGCACACTTTTGCTGTGGAGGTGATTAGTCAAAATTTTTAAGGAAAAATTTTGTCTAATCAAATCTTCACTTACTGTGGCATCATTCCATTTGAACACTTGCATATGTTTGTACCTAACAGAAAAGCTTTATCATATCTATTTTAGAATACAAATGGTGTAACATAAGTTAATATAATATAAGTTTTTGGTTGTACTGTTGAGATAAGTGTTTTTGATCATATATTTTAAAAAATATCTTACAAATTCCTAACTTCTGTAGACTTTGGAGAGACACTTTGTAGTTTTTGATAAGCTGAATTTCTGATGACTAATTTTTAATTTCTTAAGTGTGTTTCCTAGGCAGTTTTTCTGTTTTGTGGTCCATTGATTCAACTTGAAACACCTTATCTTTTCTGGTTGAATTTTGTTTTAAAGCTATAATTAGAAAAAATGTTAGTTGCAAACATGGTCTGAGTTAAATCATCATTTTTATATAAAATGAAGAAAACATTTTAGAAAAGTTATCTCTATGGAAAATTATATAAAAATCAATTATATTTAATTACATCTTTAATAAATTACAAAGAAAACAGAGACCATATTTATCAAAAATACTTTCAATTAGGCTGAGAAATGAGACAACTTTGAAAAGTTTCTCTTATTTTTATAAGCTGCTCTATATTATTTTCTCAACTTGATATTTTGTCTACTTGGTTAATAAAATTATTTCTAAGCTGAAACTAATTTAGCTTGAATATCTTAAATACATTTTCTAGCAATTAATCTCTAGTTATTAATTAGCCCTTTCATTTTTTAAATATCTCTTTAACCTCTTTTTTAATTTTATATAATTTTTATATATGTATAATAACTGGCTTTATTTCTGATGCTTGAAATTTTTTAAACATAATAATTCATTTGAGAGGAGTGGGAATAGGTAGGACAGTGGGATTTTCTAATAAGACACAAGTCCCAATATTACTTTATGATAGCCAACAGACTATCATAAAGTACTATATGTATTTTTATGTATGTTATTTTTTCAAAACAAATTTATTTCCTCATAATAATTGCTAAGACAATTTAGGGGGCGCTCTGATCATCAAAGCTGTTGGCGTGAATTTTTCTCCACTTCCATACTTTGTCTGATTTTTCAAGAAATGAAAAATTTTGAATTGTTTTCGAATAAAAGGAATAATATTAAGCTTTTTATTTTATTGTTACTGATTGCTGGAATAGAACCAACTCCTGGTCCCTTACAGAAAACTCCAACAAAGAGAGGAAAATCATCTACTCGTCAGAAATTGCTCTGACTAATGATATCAAACCATTGGAACCAGATTCAAACCTTATCACTGAATATACTGAACCTAGATGAGCCAAATTATTATATCAAACAGGTGAGCTAATTAATTTAACTTCCTCACAAGAACAATTACCTGTGGAACAAATAGACATTTCAACAGCAGAATTATGGAATAAGATAGTCGAACTGATAACTAATAGTAATGATAAGTTGGTGAGTCAATTTTTACTTATAAGACAAGAAATTAATATAATTCAAAATGAAATTAAAGAATTTAAAGATCAAATTCAACAAATAAAAATAAGAAATGATAAAATAGAAAATGAATTTACTAAACTAACTTGTAAGACTGGAAAATGAATTAACTCAATATAAACTGGATACTATGACTAACACTATAAATAATAATAAAAGTATAATTTATGATTATACAAATCAACTTAAAAATATTACTAAAAATGAATTAGCAACATTTTTTTCTAATACTTTAAAAATAGTTTGCAGCGAATCA
>NW_019385651.1:150873-161628 GCF_000671375.1 Centruroides sculpturatus | reverse complement strand
TAAAACGTGAACGTCGAACGTCGAGCGCCGCTTCTTGTAAGTGGCGCTCGAAGTTCGACGTTCACGTTTTAGAAATGAAAACTTCGGCCGCAACCTCGCTATTCAATTCGTTTTGTACGCGATATCCAATGGAATGATTTCTTTAGTAAATTAATTCAATAACTAATGTCCATTTTCATACAACATGTAATCACTTGCATTCCTATAGATGTAAATTAATTTTTAAAAATGTTTTATTCGAGAGATTTATTGTTCAATGATTTTTATATTTAGCACGATAACATTTAACATTATAACAATTTTTTCGAATGTTGTTTGATTGCTACGTTCGAATTTTTAAAACAAAATTTTAATAGTCATAATATCAAAACTTTCGAACATTTTTGAATAAAAAATAAATTGAATTTTACACTTTAAAATTTTGTAAGCAGATCGATCGATCATCTTGCGACTTAATAAATAAAAATTTCAATTACACTTAAGTCACGCAATCACATTTTTCTTGTTACACGTACTCGTAGGGGCTGGACAGAATTTTCACTCTGATTAATTTTGACATCTTTTGTATAGTCTTGTTCCGCAATTCTTTACTGACTTGGCACGGTTTTGTATTAGTATAGCTTTCGAAAGATTTGCCTCCTAACACTACGTGTTGATCCTTTGCTGCTTGCTCTGTGTACGGTAGTGCCTCAGGATACGAAATTAATCCGTTCCAAAACTGAGATCGTATCATGAAAATGTCGTAATGTCGTATCATTTTTTCCCATACGATTACATGTAAAACCAAATAATTCGTTCCAACACGAAAAACACACTCCAAATTAAAGCTAAGTAGTACATTAAAAAAATAACTATAGTAAGGAAAACACTGAAAAATGCGTTTTGTAGTTGTAAATGTATAAATAACCATAATAGAATAATAATTGATTTTTAAAAAACATGTTTTATTTGCACTTTACCTTTGAGGATAGACGACGGTAGAAGTGTAAACTGGTGGCGGAAGAGAGGGAGAAGGGGAAATGACACTAAAACTTAACTTACATAACATAATGTAACAATAACTTAAAAATAACGTAGAAAAGATAAAAAAATTAGTGTTGTTTTTATATATATATTTTTAAAATTTTTATTCACTGCTTTTTGCTTTCTTTCCTTCACTTCCACCAGCACTTTCACCAGATAGAGGTCACTTTGTAAAATATCAATCCAAAGAGGTTTGGCTTTGCCTACTTTTTAAAGTGTTTCTAAAATGACTTAGGCAAATGTCATTACTCCGAGCGGCAATACGACTAGTGTGAACCTTGTCGGGATGTTTCTTTTCAATAAAATCAGTCACTTTCTGATAATACCTCAAGATTTCCTTTATCGAGCGAGATCCTTCCACGACGAAGCAAACACGCGGACTGAGACCGATGAACAGAAGTGAATAAAAAATGGCGCTGCGAACTAATGTAAAGTCGTTTTTTGTTCGTATCGTGGAACAAAAATATGTTCGAATTTCATGTCGTATTCTGAAAAATTCGTATGCTGGGGCGTTCGTATCCTGAGGTAACACTTTATATTTCATTCTCTCCCAGGAAAAATTTGTCTTTATATTTTTTCTCATATGTTAAAATTCCACGATTACATTTCGAAAAAGATTTCATTTTACTCTTTTTTAACAATTTTATTCAAAAAGTTTAAAAACGAAACATAGAAAGTGTACTAGGATTATCTTTATCCTCTTCTTCTTGGACTTTCATTGTGTCTCCTCCCTGTACAAGAAAACTCGTTAAAATTACCTGAACATTTTCCGTGTTACAAAACGATTCTGCGATCGACCAGAAGATCCATAGTGGAGTCGATTCTTTCCTAATCTTTAAATTCACACATCAACTTGGAGAAAAGAGAAGGAAGTATAAAATTTTTCGGATTTGTTCGCATCACCTTACAGAATATCCACTTTTCTGTATTGGAAAGCTGAATGAACGTTCTTGCATTCGGTGGTGTTAACGTGAAAGAGTGTCTTGTTAGGTAGAATTGAAATAGGATGAGTTCTGTAATGAAGATTTGGTTGTTTCGATTTTACTTGTTGGTAATTATACCTATTATGGTATAATTGGTAGTATGGAGTCGAATAAGACAAACAAAAATCCGGAAGTAAAAGAAGTAAATAGATAAAGAGGAAAATCTTGAAAAAAATTGGGAATTTTGTGTTTGTCTTTTAGAAGAAGGAGGGTAACTCTCCTTCGGAAATCTTTCAACGGATGATATAATTAATTTAGGCTTCATACGTTTCAATTGTTGAACCAACACAAGGATTAAAAACGGACATAGTTACACTGTAACAACGGTTTAAAGAATTTGACAATCGATTTGGATCATTAGAAAAAAGGTGAGAAAGTTGGAGAAAGAAATACAAGATATATATAGAAAATGGGAATTGCAACAATATAATACCAATAACATACTAAACATAAATCAAAGCAGACTGATGATATACTGTATAACTTTTTTTATGTTGTTAACGAAAGATTGGTAGAATACATAAAGGATTCTCTAAAAATTATGAAAGTAGTGGACGAAGAAATTATTAACATACAAACTATAAAAAAAAGGCGAGCCTACAGTGTTACGAATAGAATTTAGCTTTATTCGCAGGAATAATCATATCCTATCGGGTTTTTATTCATTTAAAAAATATAACTATTGGGCATTCTATTGAAATAGGCTAATTAGTTACGAGCTTATTCAAGAATCACGTGATCGTCGACGAAAATTTTTCCTTATGTTCAAGCAACGAGGAAGTTTAACTTAAACAAATTTTATTATGATTATTTGGTTTATCAAAAAAAAGAAAATCACCTATAACGTTACTAAAGAGTGTCTGCAAGATGTTTTTAGTCGTAGATTTGGATTTCATTATAGTAATTTGATATTAAACGATGGTTAGTATTCTTAGTTGGAAAAAATCAAATATTCAGAGCTCAAAATAGAAATTTTTTTCAAACTACTTTGGAAAAATGTTAAAAGGTTTTAACATTATAAATTTAACGAAGACTTGAATTGTAAAATTATCAGTTAAAGAGTAAGAATATTTGCGGAAATCACTTAACTTTGTCTTGGTTTCAGCTAAGAAAATGGGAGTAGGAAGACCAAAAGGTGGTGTTATTGTTAGTTCGAAAATCTTTTGATAAGATAGTGTATCCCTTTCGAAATTCAATTTTGATCTTTATTCTAATTAAACTAGATGAAAACGTATATAGTAATTTGAAAAGTTATTACTTTCCAATAATATTGGCGTATATTCCATTGTATGAAACAATTCAATGTCTATTTAGAGAAGGAAAAAAGTTTTGTAGACTTGGTTCCAGATCCTACTCTTTGCTTAATGTTAATACTTAGCGATTTTAATGCTAGAATTGGAATCGAATGCGAGTTACAGTATTACGGCGACAATTCAGCTGTTCGTCGATATAGTAGCGACTTAGTAATAAATAATACAGGTAGAAAGTTATTAAATTTAACTGAAAAATAGAATTTGTTTATTATGAATGGGCGTATGGATGGCGATTATTCTGGTAAGTTCACCTTTAAGCGGCATAAGGTATAATCAGTTATAAATTATTTTATGCTCTAAATTTCTATTGGATCTAAGTTCAAGGTAATGATGACCACTTTCCATTCTGATTAATTCTAAGAAAAATATCAAATAATTTACCTTTAAAAGAAAAAGATTAGGACGAAAGATAAATCACTAATTAAAACATTTAAATACAACCTCGACAAAAAAGTCCTCATTAAACAAATAACGAATAAAAAATTTTTAAATCTTATTCTCTAATCTTAAAATTAAGTCTTTTTTTACTTTTTTTTAATAATAATTAATAATATAAAAGTTATTTTTAATAAAATCTCTTAGAAGATGACCTCACACACAATCTTAACTCTACTAATTTCTTAGTTTTTCTTAAACGGTATTTTACGCCTGGAAAGTTATGCAACTCTTTGCTGGATGTTTTAAATTTGGCGAAAGCGTTCGATTTTATATCTATAGACGAGTTGCGTGAAAAAAGAAAGGCTGACAACAAACTTTTAAGTGTTATCACACGTTTATTTGTTCGTTACCATATAAAATAAAACGTGGAAAGTTAAGTTTACAACGGTTTGATATTTGTTATAGACTTTTGCAAGGGAATCCATTAGCCCGTATTCGTTTAACTTTATCATCTGTGATATTGATAATGTTTCAACGGGAAAGAAGTTGGTATATCATAGGGTTTCTCATTTTTCAGTCTTTTTGCTTGTCCCGGGATTCCGGGAAAAAATTGAACTGTTTCCCGGGATATAATTAATTATTTTTAAGATATAGAATAAATCTTAAAATCGTATGATATAATTACTTTTCATTTTTAAGTAACTTAGTACGTCCTGCAATTTCCATAATAATAATAATAATGCTGTATAAAATATGTATAAAAAATTACTTTTGAGTTATGTAGAAATTTTCACAAATAGAAAAAGTTTATTAAAGTTTGTTGGAAACTGCTTACAGCAAAAATGCCTTTGAATTAAGTTGAAAATTAAAAAAAAAAAAAAAGATCTTAGAAACTTCTAACTTAAAGGGTAATTTTCGTTTCTTTTAAAATAAGACATAATACAAAATAATATTGTAAATTTTTATAATAAGATTTTAAAAAATCAAAGATGGTCGATACTCTGATCACTCAATCTGGTTCTTATTTTAATAATGTAAAGTCCTGCTACCGAGAATGCCCTTTTCGATTCAATTGATGTGGGTGGAATCGTCTTTAATGCATTTAAGAGAAGACGGATATGTGATTTTTTATCTGTAGCCTGGAAGATTTCTAGTTCGTTTTCGAGATGCGTTACAGTATTTCTTTTGCCATCTAGTATTCTTGATTTGTCTACCTCGACTGCTTTAATAGCGGTATCGAGCTTATTGCCCGCTAATTCGGCATCTCGTTTGGCTTTAATAATCAGATTTATGAAGAAAAACTTCATACTTGCATATTTTGTACTCGTTTGTATCTTTGCCAAATTTGCAGAACCTGGCATAATGCAGCTATTGAAGCTACCGGGCGTGGTTAAAAATTAAGACTGCATAAGCACAATTATTCCAGATATTATAGATTCTGACAAGTAAAGAATTTTCAGAGTCCTGTCACAAATAGGCTACATATTGATTATTGACAATCCGTGACATGCCATATTTTATTTATTTTTATTTATTTATTTCTCAAAAAGACATAATAAGCAAAAATTAAAAAAAAACTAATAAGCAGGCTTAAAATTAATAAATACAAATGTATTCTGACAGTTTATGGATTAATTATACTTTCTATTTGCAAAATTTCCCCGACTTT
Source organism: Centruroides sculpturatus (assembly GCF_000671375.1). NCBI lineage: Eukaryota > Metazoa > Arthropoda > Arachnida > Scorpiones > Buthidae > Centruroides > Centruroides sculpturatus. Next base: position 156,262 of record NW_019385651.1, on the reverse strand, counting down.
AACACAAACTAAGTAAGAAAATAGTGAATTTTTAAGAAATATGCGAGATTTCCCGGGATGAGAAGAATTTCCCGGGTTAAAAAACAGCCAGGATCCTGTTGGAGAAATCCTAGTCTCGATAGTTCGAACTGATCGGAAATGAGACAACCGTGAACTATCGAAAATTAAAAGTATCGAGAATCACGGCAGTGACTCTGCACCAAGTAAAACAGTCATTGACTGATTATATGTACAGGAATCAGGGTTGTCAATTTCTCCGTCATCGCAAACTCCTAAAGTAATTCAGAATATCTTGTTCGAAAGATAATTGTGTTCTTAGTCAGTGTAAAGAATTTCAGGGGTTTCTATAAAGGAATTGCAGAAATATAAACAATTCAAAGAGCAAAAATTTCGGAAAAAGTTATATTTTCTTCTTTTCTTCATTCGTCACTGGAGATGCCCCTAGAGAAAAAAATCTACTAGGTCTACGAAGCTCAAATTTTAAACTTAGTCTATTCTGTTATCAGTGAAGGTTGCGAAACTTCCGGTCAATAGGTCAAAGTTTATGAATGTTCTCTATAGAGTTATTTTTACTTTTAACGATTAATTTCACGTTTATAAGGATAAAATTGAGTGGAAACGAATGTTTTCATTCAACAAAATGTTAACTAGAATAACAATAAGTCGTATTGAAAACGTTCGAAGCGGTACCTACAAGATTTTTATTATTAGTTTTTACATTTCGCTTTAAAGCACCAAGCTTATCTTTACCAAAGAAAAACTTCCAAGAAAAACAATTGAATTGTCATAAGTTTTTATTTGGAAAAATTTTTTACATTTCACACGTTTTTGTTTGAATTTCAATTGTTTTTTGGTTAATGATATGACATTATAGCAAGACCTAAGACGACGAAGTTTCGTATTTTTCCAATTTTATCTTTATAAGCGATAAAATAAAACAGCTCTTTGGGGAACAGGAATCAGCCTACTGGCTGATTCCTGTACTTAGCGCGGAGTTACTGCCGTATTCCCGATTAATAATTTTGTTTACGAAATATGATTCGTAATTTACGCACTAAATGAATCTACAAAAATTAGTCGAGGATATTCTCTATTGGCCAATAGGATTAAGGTATTCTGTCTCACACCGACTTTTGAGCTAGTGTTTTTCTGCCCTAACTCAAAAGTCGGTGTAAGATAAAATACCGTATCCTACACCAAGACGCTACATTGACGAAACAAATACTGTAGTTAAGTGTAGCTGTGACGTCAAAGTGTAAATTTCTAGACGAAACGAACGGGGCTCTTGCTTGGCGATATGCTAGTAGAGCTTGAGCTTCAAGGCTACGAAGCCCCGGAGACACAGTTTCGGTTGATTGGTTAGTAGCGCCATTTAGTAGCCGTAATACTTAGTGTAAGGTTCCCGAAGTGGCCGGGATCACATATACAGAAAAATTAAATTTTCTTTTCTTGAGTAAAAGAAAAAAACTGTAATAATTATATATTGTAAAAACCGACAAAAGAAAAAAAGAGGAAAATAGAAAATTTCATGTTCATAACAGGACACGTTTGTAGAAATTTCTGAGAATGACGTACTTCTTAAATTAAGACAAAAGAATCACGTGAGTCCTAAGATCGAACATCTTCGATAGGGATCGAATTGTCAGTCGGTATTGATTCATCCCGCGATCTGGGTTTTGACCTTTTACATTTCGTAAAGAGTGAAAATCAATTGGTGAAAGCGGAGGTGAGTCCGAAATGACCTATTGGAATGTTCGGTCTGGGACCCAAAAAGAACTTATAAAACGGGCATTTTCAACGACGCGGAGAGCCTCTCTCCGTCTTCCTATTGTGTGGCACCATTCGCTGAAAAAGAAATCGCTTCTGTATCTCGGTATCGAACTGGATTGCACTTCGACCTTGCGACTGACTTTCTCCTTCCAATGACCGGGGCCTGAGACTTTCCGAAAGAGATCCGTAAGAATAGTTCCAGTGTGATTCACCCTTCGATAAACGAAACAAATTAGAAGACCCGACATCGCCTACTGTCGACTGTTGTAGCTGTGAGCTTATTCTTTTGGTTATAATAAATCAGATAACTATTTGTAACTGTGGAGTTAGTCTTTGTATCAAATGAACCCGCTCACGCTTCGGAGAGACTCGGACATTCTGACGTCACGCGCGGCTCGGCAACTTCACATTAGTGTAAGCTTGGAAGTAGTGGATCAATGTTGTTGTACACAATCGAAGTGGTTATAGTTATAGGCAGTCAATTTCTTAATGCTTTTGTTTAATTTAGCTGGTTTCCTGTAAGAGTCTCTGTCGAATATCTTGAAAGATCGTGCAGGCATCGGTACTATGTAGAGAGTGTAGTATAAAAAGACAAAGACGTTACCTTAAAAGATTTTATTCGTGTCTAAAGTGCACGACTGTTACAAATTCAAATGCAGCGAGAAACAGTGCTGCCAGTCCAAGAGATTAACTACTGTGGGGAGAAGTGTTGAAACACTTTGACACTACTACATTCTCCCCACTTACATTACATAATATAGTCCTTCAAATAACTGGGCTGACGGCGTTGCCTTGCAGGACGAGCGACCCGATTATTTCCGTTGGGGTTGAGAAAATATCTTTAACTTCGGCTTGGCAGGGATACGGATCGCCCTCCCAAAGTGAAGAAGGCGTCACCTGAACATCAGAGCTGCTTGATCAGGAATCTGAGCTAAAATATTAGAGAGGACCGTGCCATCTTTCGAGGATTCAGGCAAAGGTTCGCCTCGAGGAGCAATGTGCCTTAGAGACACTGTCGATGTACGCCCATCAGGGTACTGAATGTGAGCGTACCAGCGTTGCCACAATGAAATTTCAAAACGTACTGAAGCTCCTTTAAAAAATATACTATTTTCCTTCATAATGTACTATTTCAATGGTTGGTTGCTTCTGATATTAATATACCTTCATACTCAATTTCTGTGTTTATTTGAAATTCATATTCATGAATACAGTGGGTGATCGATTAACGAACAAATCGAATAACGAACACTTTCGAAAAAAATTTTATGTTCGGATTACGAACACCTCACAGAACAAACACAAGAAGAAGCGACGTAAAATAATGAATACCGATTGGTCTACTCCAGTGGTTCCCAATTAGTTTTTCCTACGTACCACTTCAAGAAAGGGCTAAAACTCGCATACCCCTTATAGCAGAAATTCATATTAATCCATATTAATATTATAAATTTGAAGGCAATTCTGTTTGTCTGTTACCTTTGCACGTCTAAACCGCTAAACAGGTTTTAATAAAATTTGGCACAGAGATAGCTTACATGTTGGACATGGACATAGGCTACATTTTACTGCGAGAAAATATCTTAGGCTGCGACTATGCAGACGTAAGCGAGCGAATTTTCCAAGCGAGCGAGAATATGTGGCGAGAAGAGGCGAGGCGCGATAAATATCAAAACCTGTCAGATATGTGCGAGAACCAGAAATTCGCTCCCGCTAGCGTTATTTCTCTCTTTTCGTTTGTGCATGGTTTTCTTTTGCGAAAACTAAATCGCTCGCTCTAAATTCGCGTCTGATAGTCGCACCCTTACTCCCACGAGAAAATTCGATTTAATGCGGGCGAAGCTGTGTATCCACAGCTAGTAATAAATAGAATAAGTTTTTTTTTTTTTACATTTATTACATTTAAAATACAATTCTAATAATAATGAAAATAACATAAGGTCATTTAATTTTAATGCGACAAATGTGCACGATTTTCTTTGCACAACTTTGTAAAATCTGGTTGTTTTTTTGGCAGTGGCGTAGCATAGTGGGTGCGGAAGGGGTGGCCCGCCCCGGGCGGCACTTTTAGGGGGCAACAAAATTTCGCAATAAATAATACCTTGTAAAAATTTGAACCATTTTATTTCATATTTTTGTCGCACCTACGTTTCGGACCGATTGAAATAAGCACGGAATTTTTCATTACTTATTCTGTGACGAAACTGAATTTTAGTCTTTTAAATTGAGATACCTAAATAAGGGGGCTGCGAAATTTTCCTCCGCCCCAGGCGGCTGACACCCACGCTACGCCACTGCTTTTTGGTCAGCTTCATTCTCGAGTCATCTTTCTTTCTTTCTTTCTTTCTTTCTTCTCTAATATGGAGATTCTGGCTGGTCACCTTTTCTCCGATGAACTCTTGTCCGCAATTAGTCAAATCGATGTGTACGTGCTACGTAACGTTCGAGGGCCTGCACGTGCTGTCTAGGTGAGAGGNTTATTTTCAATTTTCATTCATTGCTTTTTGCTTTCTTTTCTTCACTTCCACCAGCACTTTCACTGGATAGAGGTCGCTTGGTAAAATATCTATCCAAAGAGGTTTGGCTTTGCCTACTTTTTAAAATGTTTCTAAAATGACTTAGACAAATGCCATTACTCCGAGCAGCAATACGGCCAGTGTGAATCTTTTCGGGATGTTTCTTTTCAATAAAATCAGTCACTTTCTGATAATACCTCAAGATTTCTTTTATCGAGCGAGATCCTTCCACGACGAAGCAAACACGCGGACTGAGACCAATGAACAGAAGTGAATAAAAAATGGCACTGTGAACTAATGTAACGTCATATGGCAAGTTTTTGTTCGTATTGTAGAGCAAAAATATGTTCAAATTTCATGTCATATCCTGAAAATTTCATACACTGGGGTGTTCATATCCTGAGGTACCACTGCAATAATATCAGTAAATATGAGAATTAAAAAAAAAAATGACCAAGAAGTATATACATATATACTCACACAGACAATTACTTTAATTAGTATAAAATGGACTTTTACACTAAAATTGTCTAAAAATGATACAAATATATCAAAACAGTCTTTAGTTTAGCTTTCTATAACAAAATGACAAAAAGTAATGTTGTTGTGTGTAAATAAAATGAAATATTACACAGCAAAGCTAGGGATAGCACTTTAAATATATTATTTTAGTTGTCAAAAATTGTTTTCAGTTGTAATATCATCTGTTGATAATATCACAGATATGACATTATGTGCAAAGCATTGGAAATGATTGATCACAATATTGGAAAAACTAATAAGCTAAAGCAATGGTGAACAGAAGAATAAATTGACAATATTGATTGAGAACTGGTGATGCAACAGTATAACTGTGCAATTACATAAACACTAATTATCAGGTCAGTCCATAAGTTCGTGAGTATTTTATGACCTTGAGAAAAATCTTGTTTTGCTGTTAAAAATGCCAGTCTAATGTGATACTTTTTACACTGAAGTGTTAAATTGGATCTCATTCATATAATACTGTTCAGAATTGGGAACATTTCAGTTGTTTATTTTCGTTAAAATGGAAGTAACAGATGAATATAAGAGACATGTTTTATACTTTTTATTTTTAAGTG
>NW_019385651.1:134405-145865 GCF_000671375.1 Centruroides sculpturatus | reverse complement strand
AAACCATTGGAACCAGATTCAAACCTTATCACTGATTATACTGAACCTAGAAGAGCCGAATCATTATTTCAAACAGGTGAGCTAATTAATTTAACTTCCTCACAAGAGCAATTACCTGCGGAACAAATAGACATTTCAACAGCAGAATTATGGAATAAGATAGTCGAACTGATAACTAATAGTAATGATAAGTTGGTGAGTCAATTTTCACTTATAAGACAAGAAATTAATATAATTCAAAATGAAATTAAAGAATTTAAAGATCAAATTCAACAAATAAAAATAAGAAATGATAAAATAGAAAATGAATTTACTAAACTAACTTGTAAGACTGGAAAATGAATTAACTCAATATAAACTGGATACTATGACTAACACTATAAATAATAATAAAAGTATAATTTATGATTATACAAATCAACTTAAAAATATTACTAAAAATGAATTAGCAACATTTTTTTCTAATACTTTAAAAATAGTTTGCAGCAAATCACAAGGTATAGAAAATATATATTCAATACCTAATCCAAATATTCAAATTAAGTGCATAGTATTAAAATCAAACCAATTAATAAATAGAATCCTTGCAGCCTTTAATAAATTGAAATATAACAAGACACTGGAAAATTGGCAAGAAATTAATATGTCAGCTGATTTAAATAAAGATTCTCGCAAAAGAAGAAAAAAACTTTTACATTATTATACAGATTTTAAGAAACAACGATTACAACTAAAACTGCGTTATGACTATCTGTTAATTAATCGTCAAAAAATTACATATAGTTATATTCAGGATCAATTAGTATAGGCTGATGATTTTTTGCTGTATTCTCTACAGAAAAACCCAATAACATAATTAATTCAGAATGTGAAAATGATCAAGATATTAAAATTTCAAATAATCTTAACTTAAATATCAGGAAATATTTATAAAGACAGCAAACTGCACTTATTTTTATTTTGTAATGGGCCTTCAGGCATTAAGGATTTTAAATTTATTTTATAATTTGAAAATGGAACACTCCTGAATTTGAATTGTAATTTTAATTAATATTCTGAAGCAGATCTTACAAGAAGGCCAAAGACATTCATAGGCTCAAATAAACAGTTGCCAAGATAATAAAGGTACTGAATTTGTAATTGTCAAGAAAATAGGATAGAATTGATTTAATCTTTGTATTAATAATATTTTTGACCAAAGTACATATTATTACAACAACCAAATTTCTATGCATTTTCAAGAATGAAATACTTTAAAAACCAATAACAACTTAAATGGATGCTGGATGAGCAAGCCAATGACTTGCTTGGCTTGCTCATCCAGCTATTATATTAGCTGCTTTACAACGCAATACACTCTTTGCATGTATGTTACAGTAAAACCCAAATTATCTGAACTCCAATTAATTGAAGTTCCACATCATCCACGGTGAATACACTATTTTTCATATTCAAAAACTTTTCTGTAAATGCATCAAGTCTGTAAACACTAGTATTTTAAATCTGAACTATATCAAGCATGAGCCGTTACAACCACATTATCAAGTGTGCAGCAGATACTAAAGTGATTTTTAAAAAAATGTCTTAAGTCTTATTAAGACAGTCTTTTCTCCATGTCCATTATGAGTTTGGCCAGACCCATAATGAAGACAACAGTGTGATGAGAGATAGAGCATGACATATCTGAAACAAACCAACCACAAAAAATGACGCCAAGATGACTTTGTGGCAGGGAATTGTAAAAAAGGGAGGAACTGCTTTAAAAAAAATTAAATGCCTTTTAAAAAGAATTTAAAACAATAATACAATACATTTATTACAAAATACAGGAATACTCCAGGTTACATATATAATGTGTTCCATAAAATAGTAGTTATATTGTGAATTGCCATTTCCTACATATATTTTTTTATTTATTTAAGTTTCATTTCATGGAAAGTTTTTGAGTAATGACCAATATGGTTTCATGCCCCAGCATTCCCAGAGAATGCCCTTGTTAAATTGTTTGATACTCTACAGCAGTGTTCCGCAACTTTTCTACTTGCGGCACACCCATGACTTCAACACGGCACACCAAAATGTTATTCCCCTCAAAAACGTATGATATGATACTATTAATAGAATTACGTAATGCCACTAACCTATTATTATTGTTATTAAACAGACATCAACACCTGTGAGCAAATTTTTTTACATATAATTTCTTAGAATACATAAAAATGCGTGGCTTATAATAAAGAATAAACAAACATCATCTTATTTCATGAGTACTGCGGCAGAGAATGAAATACAAGCATAAGAAACACAACAACTGTGATAAAAATATATAAATAAAATCTGAAATTAACAAAATATGTAAAAGTTTACGTCACACCTTTCACCATGTGACGGCACATCAGTGTTCCGCGGCACACCGGTTGCGGAACACTGCTCTACAGCAAGGACAGAAGAGGTTGATGTCTTGTAATATTTCTAGATATCAAAGGTGCATTTGACAATGCATGGTGGTCTTCAATTTTAAAATTACTAAAGTACCACAAATTTAGCAAGTATTTTCTACTTGCCCATGCATTTCTTAAAAGACATAACAGCTGAGCTTGAATCAGGATTTGTTAAAAAAAACTGCTCTTTAAATAGAGACTGTCTTCAAGGCAGAGTATGTGGACCTCTACTCTGGAATGTTATAAATGACTTACAAATTAAATTATCAGACTGTTTCTGTTCATTGGTTATAAAATCAGCTATATTGTTAAAAAATAATTAATTAATGACAATTTGCCAATTTTTCATAAACCTATACTTTTTTGGTTTTTGCCTGAACAAATGATCCAAAAACTGGACAGGTGGCAACACTTAAAATACAGAAAGCATCATATTGGTGGGAATAGGTAAGTCAGATCATGATAGGGGTAGAAATACACGATGACTGTATTTGCAGTTTGTTTTATCATGAAATGATCTTAACCTGGGGTAAGCCTGTAATTTGCTTCTATTACTTCTTATTGTTTAACTTTAATGTGAGACAAATCATTCATATTAAAACATAACTACAATATACATTTTCATTCTTAAAACTAATTTTACATTATGTTATTAGCTGTGTAATGAATAAAGTGTTAGTTCTTATAAAACTATAATTAAATTTGCTAATGTATAAAAAGAGGCTTAATAGTGTTAGCACATTATTTTGTTTGTAATTTTTAATCCAAAATGGCCACAGTCATCCATTTTCTTAGTTTTCAGTTATCCAAGACAGCATCAGTCTGCATTACCTTAGATAACAGGGGTCTTACTGTACACAAGTACAAGTGCATTTGTCACATTCAAATCTTTTTTCGATACTACCATAGAAGTATAGCATCACTTTCTCTCTCATTTTGTTCTTAATAGACATATGATAGTCATTTGCAAAACACAGAATTATTTGGTGCCTACTCATATAAAACACTATAAACAAAACCAATAGGACTACTTATCAATTCTGCACTGTTTGGGCCACCATTACTTAAGCTAATTTTCCTTGTGGAGTATCATGTTGGATGGCAGATGCATACAAAGCATGTCACTTGACTACCTCAAAACAACACTCACTTCAGCCATGTGACATCTGTGACATATTTCCTGAGAACTTTTCAGACTTTGAAGAGACTGTGGACCACAGTTTGATAAACATTGCATTTGTTATGTTTCTGGTAATACCATAAGATGCTATAGCAAAACATACTGACTTAAAATTTGATAACAATAATTTATTTTTTAACGTTAACTCTGCAAAACTCAACAAATTAACTATCAAATTACTTGTATAGAAGCCTTAAAACTTTTCTAGAAAATTACTCTTTAAAAAAATGGAAATATTTAAAACAGGAAGTATTAAATTTTTAATATTGGGGTATATTTCTCTCTAACAAATCCTATTCTTCTTCATTTTAGTCTTGTATTATTTAATAATGGTATTGCATTAATTATTTTCATTTTTTTAATTGAAATTTTTGAATCAGTACACAAATGACAATGTTCAACTTACAAGGGAAAGAACTCTAACATTATTTTGTCGTACCTGTGTTGATTCATTTTATTCATCCAGAACTTCATTTCTCATGCTTTGTCTTACTAATGAATTTCTTAACCATGTTATTTGATGTTTTTATATTACGAAAGTATCAAAATTAATTGTATATTATTTAATGATAAACTGGAGACATGTTAATATCTTTTCATCATTTTAACTATTCACTAACAAACGATTTTAACAGACTACACACCTTCAACTACTGTAAATCATCAGGCTATAATTTGGCAATAATAAATATAAATTACTAATAAATTTGGCCCTAGAGGAAGGCATTAGGCACTATCTTGTATTAAATTTAATAATAATTTTAATTAAATAATTTTAGATTAAACTGAAAGAAAAGAATTGACTCGGAGCAGGACTCAAACCTGCAACTGCCACTTACCATGCGAATGCATTGCCAGTTATGCTACCAGGACCTCTAGTCCAATCACCTTTAATTTCTTCCAGTTTAATCTAAAATTATTTAATTAAAATTATAATTATTAAATTTAGTACAAGATGCCACCTAACACGTCCCTCTAGGGCCAAATTTATTATTAATTTATAATTATTATTACCAAATAATAGCNCCCTCTAGGGCCAAATTTATTATTAATTTATAATTATTATTACCAAATAATAGCTTGACGATTTACAACAGTTGAAGGTGTGTTATTGCAATGTATCTGCTTTAGTAGTACAGACTCTAACAATCAATTAATAAAAAAAAATTAAAAACAAAGTTTGAGGACTAACTCAATACTGATAAACTTTGCCTGCAACCGATTAAACTTCACATCTTTCTGCTCTAACAGTGCTGGTTCATTTCATAATTATTTTTATTTAATTTCACAAAAGTTTCAGAAGCACTGCTCTAACACACATTACATCTACTGTTTTAAATAAAACATTTTATTTCTAAATGGAAAAGTCTTATGTACATTATTACAGATACAGTTCAGTAGAGCGTCGTTTATCCAAAAGAATTCCAGTTGGCAAATTTAAATTTTTGCTAGTGCTGTGGCGCTGCAATATTTGGCTATGTCTTGGGCTACTCAAATATTTTACGTTTTTGATACTAAATTAACTTCTGAAGTATAATTTTTTATTGTTTTTATATTTTTCAATATATTTATTTTGTCTGTACAAAATAAAGAAATAATTTTTAATGATACAATAGCCATGATTATTATTTTAAAAAGTTTACGTTAGGCTTAACATCGACGAAAATTCAACGCAAAGTGACACACAAAGGAGAAAAATTTCAGGATGGGATAGGTTAATATATTTTTTCGTATATAATCGGTTATCCGAACAATCCCAGTCCCCAATTGATTCGGATAAACGACGCTCTGCTGTATATAACTTTAGTTCAAATCTTAAAATAAAACAGTTATATAAAACATATATATTTGTGAATTTAGATAACATATATTTCTATATCTATATTTATTTATTTAGTATTATAAGTATTTAATCTGAATTTTAAGTAATTTGATAATTTACTTGTTTTTTTAGCAAAGTTAATGTTGAAAAATAATCTGTCATCAAATTTTAAGTCAGTATGTTTTGTTGTAGAATGTTACAGTATTACCAGAAACAACAAATGCAATGTTTATCAAATTATGGTCCACAGTCTCTTCGGAGTCCAAGAAGTTCTTAGGAAATACATCAGAGATGTCACATGGCTGAAATGAGTGACATTATAAACTAGTCACATGACTTAGTGACACGTTTTGTACACATCTATCATATAATGTGGTACTTCACAATACAAACGAGCTTAGTTAAGTAACAGCGGCCCGAACAGTGCAGTCAATTAATAGTCCTATTGGTTTTTGTTTATAGCGTTTTTATATGAGTCATAACCAAATAATTCTGCGCGATTTGCAAATGACTATCATATATGCTTCTTTTAAGAACAAAATTAAGAAAAGACATGTAATGAGGGAATCCTGTACAATTACCACCCTTTTTTCAGTACTTATGTGAAGTTTTCTTAATTTAGTTATTTACAATGGTACGGAGCCCTCCCTTTCTACACTACCATAACTACTTTATACTTTTCATTAGCTCTAATTTATTTTATACTTAGTAATCATCATCAAATTCAGTTGTGAAATCCATATAATAAATTGGAAAATATATTTCCTGGATCTAATTAAAACTTTAATAAAAATTATATAAAAGTTAAGTTAATTCACTTCCTAAAATTAATCTTGTAAGAATTATTTTTAATTTTCTGTAAAGAGAAAGTTCGGTATGCCAAAAATTTATTTTATGGCAGTTGTTATAACAAACAGCACGAAAGGAAATTAAACAAACCAACTCACCGGTATAATGGACAACAACGGTCTGACCGGTTTTTGGAAAAGTTTGACCTAAAAGCAGTAAGGAAAAAATATATATATATATATATTTTGAGCACTATCTATTGATGATTAAAGATCGACAGTGAAAAATGGCGTCCACCGGTAACGAAAACGAAACCGAAACTCCTTCTCGAGTCATCTTCGAGTTGAAGTCGGTGACGATATTTAGTTTTCATGTTTGTCATGGCCGAAAATTCGCTCTCGCAGAGGTATGTTGCGCAAAATGGTAGTGAATATTTTATTGTCGCTTCGCTGATATAATAAATTCTAGCCCGATTTAGAAGCGAGATGTCGTAACTGATTATTAAACTCAGTGAAGTCTCATTATACTCTGCGAGAAGTCGCGTTGTCGCGCGCGAGAAATAACAGCGACAAAAATTTTCAAAATTAATTTCGCGAAAACAAATTGTGTTAATTGTACAATTTTGTTTCTTGCGCAAGAATTTCATTTAGGTATTGTCACAAATGCATTTTTTTGATGAAATTTCGAGAATATTTTTAGTTATAAATGAACGAATTTGTGCATTCGACATCATGTTCTAAATTGCCGAATTTTTGATGGTTCACCCGTTATTTTTTTGATTGCTTCATCTCATGCATTTAAATTTTAAATCAACCGATTTTAATTGCCGCGCGTACCCCTTCATGCAATTTCGCGTACCCCAGGGGTACGCCCCCACTAATTGGGAACCACTGGTCTACTCTTATCTTCGGGCAACAATTCGAAACTTTTTAGAGCGCGGGAGACGTCCACATCGATGCTCAATTCGGTATATACTGATCGGATAGTATTCTTCCGAACTTTGAAATTCTCCCTTGTAATTCTAGCCCTTTATTTTTCTGACGAAAACATTTCTTTTATAGTATTCGCGAGACCGTCGGGCGGGCACTCCTTAAGTTTTACGTGGGTTTTTATTTTCGAAAGGTGAGAGTATAATAGCAAAGGTAGAGAGTGGGCAGAAGATGCCTAATGTTGCTGGGCAGTATGGCTTGAACAGGTCTACAGTAGGCCACAGTTCAATCTTATCTAACAGTAAGAAATATACAGTATAATCAAGAAGACTCAAGCAGCTAAAGGAGTAACAAAAATCACATCTGAGAAATAAAGAACATTGAAGAGCTCATAACCTGAAACTGATCTGACGACAGAAGAACGCGAAGAATTCTTGAATGAAAAACACAAGAAACTCGTCGAGATAGGTTTTCTTCTGAAGAAGAGGATTAATGCCGATATCTGCTATTAATTAAAGATCTTTTGAAGAAGTGGGAGGATGTCAGAAGAACGGTCTTAGAATGGCATCCAAACCAGGTTGAGGTTAATAGGCTTGAGGATCTCTACAATTACAATGCTATTAATAACTTCTAAAAAATCCTGAAGAAGAGAGAAAAGCAATCGACATTAGACGAATTCTTTAACCCCCATAAACGGAGAAAACATGACTAATAAAAATGCAAGACTGCATTTATATGTATTTTTACTATTACATATAAATAAACGTAGTAAAAAGGTATTTATTTTTTATTTTTTTGGAGTCTCCAAAACGAATTAATCAAATTCCCATAAAAACGTATGGTAAATCGATAATCCATAAACGAACAATTCGGATATCGAACAAAATTTTGGAACGGATTATGTTTGTTAATAAAATCTCACTAGTCACACTAGAGTGACTTTATTAAACTAATTTTTTCGCATTTTCTCGTTAAGGCATGACATATTATTTTGTACCATAAATGGTATTGAAATGTTATAATGTACTCAAAATGTACTAAAAATCTAAATGTACTTTCAATGTGCTCGAAAAAGCAAAATACAGTATACCCGAAAAGTACAAATGTACTAGGAATGGCAACGCTGGAGCGTACTTGGGATTATGTGAACGTAGTAGGACACGTCTCGGTGATAGCAACCAAGTGGGACGGCAAATACCCGTACCCATCTTTCGTGGGGGTCTGAAAATTCTCTCACGAGGCGTAGAATTTGTAGAGGTGCATAGGAAAGACCGAACAGCATGTAATGCATCGCCTAGTACATCTTCCCACTGATCAATACTTCGATTAGACGAGCAAAGAGCCAAGGAAATTGTCTTCCAAATAATGCCATTATAACGCTCGATGAGACCATTACCCTCGGGTGGAAAAACTAGAAGTAACATCAATAGAGGTGAGGAAGGAACGAAATTCACGAGATAAGAATGCAGCTCCTCTATCTGAATGTATATATGATGGAGCTCCAAAGATTGGAAACATCTGACGAAGGCACTTAATAACGGTACTACTGCTGACGTTTGGACAGGGGAACGTAAATGGAATTCTTGAATATTCATCTGTTATTGTCAGAAGGTAACGGTTCCTCGACTTGGAAGGAAGATGACCTTTAAAGTCGATGACTAAACGTTCGAAGGGAGACATGGCTTTAATAAGGTGGTTTGAAGGACCAAGAAATTTTGGTTTTAATTCCGCACAGGTGGGACCAGAAGCAGTTAATTTCTTTATTTCCTCAAAAAAAAAAAAAAAAAATGCAAGTTCCTACTACGCACCCAATGATAAAAACGAGTTACTCCTGGGTGACAGAGAGAGTTATGGAAGACAGTCTCTTCAAATCAGGAAGGACACAACAAATTCTTGATAGAGCATCAGCAACGGTGTTCCGACTACAGGACGGTAAATAACATCAAACTTGTAACACGACAGTTCCAATTTCCACCTTAGAATCTTATCATTCTTAATTTTACTGTTAGATTTAGAATGAAACATGAGAACTACTGAACGTTGGTCAGTAATTAATGTAAAATGACGTCCAATTAAGAAATGTCTCCACTTTTTTAACGCCTCAACTATAGCGTATGTTTCTTTCTCTATGCTACAGTGTTTTCTCTCACTACCATTCAAGGATCGTAAGAAGAAAGCCACAGGTTTACCTTCCTGGAACAACGTAGCACCGATAGAAAATTAGAAACATCTGTTTAATGGGCACGTTGTCAATAACAGGAGTCAATGTAGAACGAGATATTTCAGCTTTCAAATCTGAAAAGATCATGGTAGTCTCAGCTGGCAGTGGAAACGATCTACTCTGGGCTAGAGGTTGAATTTTCTCACTAAATCTATCCACTGAGCATAGCGGGGCCAGCATTCCTACTGTTCGGCGAAGAGATGTAATATCCGTAGGGAGAGGTAATTCTAGCAAGGGCTTTAGACGTTTGGGATCTGGTCGTATAGCTCCCCCTTCAATTAGGTAACCCAGTACACGAATAGATCTAGAAGAGAATGAACATTTCGCTTTGTTGAGTGTTAAATCGGCAAAAAGTTCTGTTTTTAACGCAGAAGAAATCACATTTTTTTATCAAGCAAGCACACTTACTTCGGTGCAATTTTAAATGTTCAAATATACTTCAACGCCCATGTGCTTTCATTATTTCAGTTATATAGTTAACAGAACGTAGAGAACAATGACATATCACGCTGAGTGCAATTTGCAGCTCTGATGCCTTTACGTCATTATTGTCATGCATTGGAGTTTTTTTGGATCCAGTTTCTTTTGGCCTTGAATTGGCGCTTTACTTTTATGTTTCTCTGGTTTTCATGATATGATAAATTACAAAATTTAGATGTGATATTACAGTGGCACAGTTTGCAATATGTTGCCTCTGATTCATCTGAAACTTTTTGTATTCACACAAACGTCTTCTCCCATTTGCCTTGATATTTACGACAGATGACTTACACTTATTAGACATCTAACAGCTGTTGATAATAAAGATTTATATAAATGGCTGTGACATTGTGGTAATTATTCAGATTGATTTATTCACTTTAAGGCTGGATCAGTTCGCCATGAAAGTTCGTTCATTACTTCATAAAAACAACGAACGATATTTAACTACCGATTAGGTGCAACCAGAAAAAAAATTAACTCTTCATTTTTAAAAATGTTCAATATCACTTTTTTTTGTAAAGTAATATTAAACAAGTTTTCTTTCATGTTGAATCGATCTAGACGTAACACAAAAGTGGTAGTTACGGGTCATCATGATACGCATGCTTTTATTTCAGTTAATAATGCTTTTTTGTGTGCAAAATTTAATGTTACTTGATCTATAAATAACGTTTTTAATACATTGGTAACGTTAGTTTTTAAAATTAAAAAAAAAAAAATTAACAAAAATTTGCGCACCTAACCATGTGGGGCACACGACCCACTGTGATCTCTAAACTGAAATTATACTAACAGTATCACAAGGTGTGGCGACTACTTTTGGGTAAATAATTGCCGTTAGTTTCAGTATAAAACCTTATTATATATAGAAAGTATAGTTACGGTCAGTGGCGTAGCTACATATTCAGCGCCCTGGAGCAAGTAGAATCGGTGCGCCCCTTTGTTCCTTGGAAGAGGTCTGGTGATATTTATTTTGAACATTTAATTTAAAAACATATATCTAATTATTTCTATTCAAAACCTTATTTAATACAGTGGCGTAGCGTAATGGGGGCGGCAAAATTTCACAATAAATAATAATAATATCTTGTAAAAATTTGAACCATTTCATTTCATATTTTTGTCGTACCTACGATTCGGACCGATTGAAATGAGCACGGAATTTTTCATTACTTATTGTGACGAAACTGAATTTTAGTCTTTTAAATTAAGATACCTAAATAAGGGGGCGGCGAAATTTTCCTCCGCCCCGGACGGCTGACACCCACGCTACGCCACTGATTTAATAACAATTTATTTGAGATTCGAAGCATTTCAACAATAAGATATTCAATTTCAATAAATACAAATCTAATATATAATCGAGACGGGTTGATAATAATAATAATAATAATAATAACTCTCCCGTGGTCACCACCTGGTCGTGGTGGGAGAGCCCAGTAATTTTACAGATCCATAGGGCAATGCAGGCTGGAGCACAAGCTCCTGGTAGGGACACCCATGCCAGTAAGGTCTATGGGGAGAAATGAAGCTAAGAGTGACCACACACCCACATTCTGTGGAGATAATCATTATGGTAGTAACCAGATCTAAGT
>NW_019385651.1:119308-133926 GCF_000671375.1 Centruroides sculpturatus | reverse complement strand
TACGTAACAATGGAATTGTTAAGAGAAAGCGACGTGCAATACGCAGATGCAGTTTTTTTCGTTTTTGCGGGAAATCGAACATATTTTTAGACCCATCTAAAAATTCTCTAATTAGTCTGGAAACAAGGGAACCCAATTCTTGCATTCTGTGAAAACGGGTAAGGTTGACTGTAACGTAATAATCTTTATCTTAGTTATCGTTACTTTTGCCCGAGCAACGCCGGGCCCACCTGCTAGTATAATAATAAAACAAAATATAATTATTTAAGTACGGAGTACCTAATAATATTTACTACATAGTAAATAAATTGTATTGACAAAATTTATGCAAGTTTAGTTTCATAACAAGTACATAATAATACATTTAAAAAACTTCAAGATTGTTGTTTTCTCGCTTTTTCGTTTGCAAATCGGTCAATTATTTTTTACAGATCAAGTTGACAAGCTATTGTTTATTCAATTGATATAATAGCCAGAGCTAAGACAGTGTTGTGACATGCTGCTTCTTAAATAAGTTTTGATTAATTTTAGTTTTGAAAAACTTTGTTCTACTGTTGCTGTCGTCGCCCGTAAAGTTAAAAAATGAGGCATGCTGCAATAATGTGGGAGAACCTACTTGAGGATGCCCACAGTGGGTCGTGAGACGATTCTAGCAGGACTTAAGTATATAGGCTGGTGAAATTCATTTTTATAATAAAAATTTTTTACTTAGATATCGTATCAACTAAAAATTTACATATCAAAGTCACATTCCGAGTTTGACTCGGATTTCTCTTGTACTAAGGTCACGCTCGGTGCTTTAATAATTTTAAAACGTTAGCGGTTATCGGAGTTTTTCCTTTATACCAAGTGATCTAAGGCTTGTAATGAGAGGATCCAAAGAAATTAAAAGATTATGTAAAATTTAAGTGTTTATTTTATAATTAACACTAATATGGATTTACAATCTATTATAAATCCATACTAGTGTTTATTCTAGACGTTTTTCGGGAATAACTCTCACGAAATTTTTAAATTCCTTGTCTCTAGCTTCTTGCACTTCTTTGGACAATTGTTCTATTGAAACGAGAAACGAGTTTTTGATCCGCGTATTAAAACTTTGTGAAGAGTGACTGGCATGAGATACCAATGATAAAGCGTCACGTATACTCCGCTGTTTCCTTCGTGTAGATTTCGAATTTGTTTGTATCGATTTTGTAGCCGGATGCCAGTGCTTGTCATATAACCGAAAATCGTTTTATTAGGTTCTTGTTAACACCGGTTATCTCTGCAATAAGAGTGGCATTCGAAAAAAATCTTGCCGAATTACCGTCGTTGGTGTTTCTACCACCTTGCTTGGAGTATCCAGAAGTAAACCAGTTTCGGTTCTAAATCTATCAATAATATTTTTCTTTTTCGTTGATACTGACTCTTTCTCTTCCGTCTCGCGCAATTGGCATTTTTTAATATCCATTCGATACGCTATGTAAAGAATATATTCCATGAATCTTATTTGACAATGAAGAGTCGATAGACCAAATGAAAAAGTTTTTTCATTACATTGCCTCATTTTAATGTTACGTTTGTTTGTTTGTTTTGTTAAGTCTTGGCAACACAACACTTGGGCGATCTGCCTAGGGGGATGCCTTCCGGGAGGTCTTTTTAAGGAGAACTGGCCCCTATTTAGGCGTTATACTACATTCGCACACAATCCACGACTCACTTCGATCTCGATTTACCTACAATCTGGATTGTGACTGTCGCTAGTCGAACGTCGTGCTGTCCGCGCAGGCTGTCCGCTCGAGAAGAACCTGGCTATTACACGCGATCATAAAACTGACGTAACTAAGCAGTAAGTCACAAACACCAACAAACAAAATAGAAGTTTTGGTTAGAAATAAATACTTTTTCTTGCCATACATCTAATAATAGACAGATGTCGTCGTCTCTCCAGATGTCTTTTTTATTTCTCTGTCGATAGCCCGACAAGTGTTCCGCAGCCATCTTGTATTTTCTCGCTCGCGTGGGATTGTGGGATCTCTCTTATAACTGGATCTAGTTTCGAGAACTCTCTCCGGTCGATCGCGATTGAACCTCGTTTCAGTCGAAATTGAAACGGTCGAGAGCGTTCGTACCACGGAACAGGCTTCGACCTTAGTCACAATCTAGATCGAAATGCTCGGTGCGAACGGGGTATTACAGACGTGGAGAAAACCTGGAAAACTCCACGTGGCCAGCCCGTCCGAGCGAGGCGCGAATCGACGCCCTTCGTATCCTGAACTATCCATACCCTCCCCACCGCTCCTATTATCCATATCCGTTCACTTCCTTTCCAACAAATATTCAATATTCAGTACTGCCATCGTAAACACTTCCACCATTCTATCACAATATCAAACAGATTCTATTATATCAGGGGCGAATCTAGGTTTTTTTGGGGCAGTTTACCGCTCTGGAAGATCTGGAATCGACCCAGACGGGTTTAAAAACACCAGGAATTTTTCGGGATGGTAGGTCCAGTTATGACGAGCTCAATCCTTCACCACAAACCCGTCCCATTGTAGGCCTGACCGAACCCATTATGGACTTG
Organism: Centruroides sculpturatus; assembly: GCF_000671375.1. Classification (NCBI taxonomy): domain Eukaryota; kingdom Metazoa; phylum Arthropoda; class Arachnida; order Scorpiones; family Buthidae; genus Centruroides; species Centruroides sculpturatus. Next base: position 131,357 of record NW_019385651.1, on the reverse strand, counting down.
CTAAAAAGTACCTTTTAGTAAGTTACCCATAACGCAGAAAGAGTTAAAAAATTTTCATTTACAATTAAAACCTTTTATGGTTTCTAAATTGAACTCTCCCAGCAGTATGTACCGTACGTGGCCCATCATTGCAAAAATGTAGGGAAAACCAATCGTCATCAACCAATGGGATATCTCCTTCTCAAACACTGAATTGGAATGTAAAGTACAATAAAGCATCACTTAACACAAGTAATATGTTAGGCATTAGTGCTGTACAAATGCATCGAAGTTCGATGGCTGTGAACATCGATTCTAAGATACTATGCGCGTTAGTTTGGGCAGCAGGCGTGCATCCAGAACTGTTTATCTTATATTGTCTAAATGTGAAGAGTTAGTTTGGTTCTCTTATTGTGTTATAATTATGAATATTAAACATCGCATTCACTAGATGTAATAATAGGTATTGAATAACAAAGAGTAAAAAAAAAAGCCAAATTGAACACTGATATCTCAAATAATCAAATATTTGAAGAATAACAAGGAATGTTTAGTACTTAGTAATAGACGGAATATTCCCAAAAGTCAAATAATTTCTCTCAAATGAGAGGAAAGTAATTTTTACTTGTTAGTAAAGCAATCTGTAATAAGACAATCTACAGTCTCATATTTCAAGAGGCATTAATTATATTTCAAAGAAACATTGAAATTATTTTGAAATAATGTAACAATTTATATAATTACTAGCAGATGAATAGGAAAACCGGACGACAAACCAGTTTGTTTAAAAGTTTAAAAGTTCGAAAATTTCGAAGCCGTTTTTAATCAACGGATCAGGCAGGCAACGGGAAACCACCTGATTATTTTCCTATGAGAATATTATAATGAGGATGAGCAATGATGGTATTGATGTTATGATGGCGATCCGGTCAGCAACCGGCACCAAACTGATTCCAGGTCATTTGGTGTGAAATATGCTACCGGGCGTGTGAACGTAGGCAATCAGGCACCACAGGCGAAATATGCATCTGGAAGAAATTTAAAATTACATCTAAGGAGAAATTTATCCCTAGGGACTTGAAATTTATCCCTAGGACTTTTACAGACTGGAAAGCTCTACATAGTAGAAAGAGAGCTTAATCGAGAGAATATACCAATTTGTGGCATCTCCAAAACACATTGGAAAGAGAGTGGTCATTTTGATAAAATCGACTACACGATATATGTTTCAGGTACGAACAAAAATGACGTAATGGAGTGGCCTTTGTTATTGACAAATGTCTAACAAAATTTGTGGAAGGCTATGAAACTATCAACGACCGCATAATCAAAATTGCAATATATTCAGGGCCAGTAAAACTTCAATTTATTCAGGTTTATACGCCCACTTTGGCTGCTTCAGATGATGAAGCGGACACAGTGTACACACAAATTGAAAATGTCATCACAAAAATACCACAGAAGGTCATATTGATAATAATGGGCGATTTTAATGCTAAGATAGGCAATACAAAAAATGATGATAATCTACGGTGCATTATATGACAATTTGGACTGGGCACCAGAAATAAGAGAGAAAATAGACTCCTTTAGTTTGCAATCGATAACAGTTTTTCAATAACTAACATGGTCAAATACCATGGTCAAATACCATTATCGGCGTCTTTCTACTTGGACCTCCCCAACAGATAAATATAAAAACCAAATTGAATACCTGTTAATAAGAACAAAATGGAGGTCATCAGTAAATAAATGTTAGAGTAAGACCTGGAGCATTCTGAAACTCTGATCATAAGCTACTAAAAGCGGAAGTAACATTAAAACTCCATACAACAAAAATATCAAAAATCAACCCAAGACTTGAGACTCCAGCTAGTTCAACAGACTCTCCGAAATTTAGACCCTCCACCCTTTACAAACAACCCAGATGATTTATGAACACAAACAAAAAGTTGGATTTTAATTGGAGTACAACAATGCACCAGACAACATCGGCCACAGAAAAAGAAACATTGAATGACAAATAGTACCCTTGAATTAATAGATGAAAGGAAAAAAATTATTAACTTCAGCAATCGTTGCAAATGAAAAGAAGAAAGAGCTAGACAAAAAGATCAAAAAGGCTTGTAAGAAAGACAAAAATGACAGTATATGCCAGGGGTGGCCAACCTGCGGCTCGCGAGCCACATGCGGCTCTTTGAAGGATTATTTGTGGCTCTCGATAAATGTATCCGAGTTCCCTTTTCATTTTTGTGTTATTATATTTTAAAAAATTATTATCGTTCCGTATGTGTTTCAAAATGTCTTTTAAATTACTAACAACAAATATGAAAGACTAAGTGCAACGTTGTAACAAATTTCATTTCCGTCCAAGTTAAGAATGATATGACTCATCGAAAACTGCGCGAACGAACATAAACAGTGGCGTAATCGTCCGTTATCGACCGACTCCAGACCGATTTTGAATTTGTAAACTGTCATTGCAATGAACAGTTGACATTGTGCTCTGGAGGAAACAATTTGTATCACTCTTGCTACGGATATAATTTGTAATCTGGAATTTTTTGCATACCTTTTTAATACGTATTTAATTGCGGCTCGCGAAAAATTTCAAATTTTGAAAAATGGCTCGGATTATCAAGGAGCTTGGCCACCCTGGGTATATGCAATGAAATTGAAGTCCATGTAAATAATAATCAGACTCGTGATCTATACGATAAAGTTAAATATCTAGCAAGAGAGTTCAAACCACACACACAAATAATTAAAAATGATAAAAATGAAATAATAACTGATGCGGAAGGGATTGCTGATGTCTGGAGGAAGTATTGTGAGAAACTTTATAAAAACACTGGACAAACAAATGGTAATAATCAACTTCAGAATGGATGGACAGGGGAAGTTGAACCATCTATTCTTAAATCAGAGGTAGAAAAAGCCATAATACATTAAAAAATCACAAAGCTCCGGGACTTGACAACATAACCTCTGAAATTTTAAAAGCAATGGGAGAATTGGGTGTTGACATATTTCATAAAATCTGCTCCTTAATTTGGAAATCTGAGAGATGGCCAGAGAAATGGTGTAAATCAATATTTATTCCAATTTATAAAAAGGTGCACCAACAGATTGTAGTAACTACAGATCTATCCGCCTAATTAACCATGCCAGTAAAGTAATGCTCCAAATAATTAATAACCGTTTGAAACCCTTCCTATTACCTGAAATAGCTGAAGAACAGTTGGGTTTTATCCCTGGTAAAGAAAATCGTGAACAAATTTTGAACGCTCGACAAATCATTGAAAAATCCTATGAATTTAATGCCAAAGCTTACTTTTGTTTCGTAGACTATACCAAAAGACTTTGATTGTGTAAAATGGCACAAATTAGGGCCCGCTCTCCAGAACATGGGAGTCCCGCGCCATCTTATTTCGATGATCAGAAATTTATATGAGAATAACTCTGCAAGAGTAAGAGTTAACAAAACTATGTCTAATACATTTACATCTGAAGCTGGTGTAAAACAGGGATGTATTCTTTCCCCTTTACTCTTTAATGCTTATTCTGAAATAATCATGAGAAGGGTATTAGATAACTGGGACGGGGGCATTTCCATTGGGCGCCGTAAAGTTAACAACCTGAGATACGTTGACGATACACTTATTATAGCATCCAATGAATCAGAACTTGAATATATTATGAAACGTCTTGAAACTGAGAGCAGGGAATATGGATTGCTGATTAATGGAAGTAAAACGAAAGTTATGATAATTGATCGTTCCTTGACACAGACTAAGGAAATTGAAGGCTATAAGGTAGTGAATGAATTTCTTTACCTTGGATCACTTCTTACAAATAAAGGAAGATGCGATAATGAAATTAAACGCAGAATTTGTTTCGCTCGCAATGCAACCTCTAAATTATTTAAAATTTGGAAAGATTCTGCAATCCATATTTTTAATAAACTAAAGCTCGTAAGAACGCTTATTTTTTCGATTGCTATTTATGCCTCAGAAACCTGGACCATAAATGCTACTTCTCGGAAGAAACTTCATTCCTTTGAAATATGGACATATAGAAGAATGCTGAAAATCTATTGGACGGAGCACCGAACATTTTCTTCCATCCCAAATCAACTGAAAATCACAACACGCCTTACCACTAAAATATACAAATCCTACTTTCGCTTCTTGGGACATATTTCCAGACGCAAAAATGGATTTGAGAAACAAATTCTAGAAGGAAATTCATTCATTTATTCATTTTTATTTAAGTACTTGGTACATGTCACGGCCCCGCTAAAGCATTACCAGGAAGTTATACATATTCTTAAATATATATAGTTACCAATATTTGTATACATATACAATAATAACAAATAGTAATAAATAGTAATAAACAATATGAGTAAATAAGTTATATTTTAAATACGCTTATGACGTATATTAGAATAAATAAAATTATCAAAACGAATTATAATGTTCAGATAAACAAAAGAAAATAAATAAATATATAAATAAATGCTTAGTACTGATAGTTTATAGCTGCGCAGAACAGCTCTTGGAGTACATTGCAGATGTGTACTTTAAAGTCTTTATTTCTAAGCAGAACTTTATGTGTCAGTGAATATCACTTGAACCCAAGTAAAATCAGTGTTCAGAACAGTCCTTATAAAAGTTCGTGGTTTGAAAGTTACTACACACGTCTATAAACAGTTTGAAGATAGTTGTGTATATTCATTGAAAAGAAACAAGGTTGAGCCATCAATAAGCCGAATGCCCAGCGAAGGTTGAGGTATATCAATTATGCTGATGTTGTGCAGATCTTCTAAGCACAAAGGAAACATAGCTGAGCTACATATAAATTGAAAGCCCAGCGAAGTTGGAGTAGGTGAATTTCACTGCTTTGGAGCACATTGAATGAATTAGAGCTCTTAGGTACATAAAGCCCACTTCACAATGCGCTTTGAAGGACCATAGAGCACTTTACACTAGAAGGGAAGATCAATGACAAACGCCCTAGAGGCAGATGTCGGATTAGGTGGGCAGACCAAGTAATAATGATTACAGGACATACAATGTATGAAGCCATCCACATGGCACAACACCGGGAGCAGCGGAAAGATACAATTAAAACCGTCAATTCGTAATACAGTATCACTACGCCATTTGAAGGACATAGAACTGAGAAAAGCAGATGAATCCGGCGTTGCTCGGGCAAAAAATAACAACAGCAAAGATTTAAGATTATTTCTACTTCTAATCCTTCTACTATGTTATTTTATAGTATTTAATTCCTCTACTGGAATAAAAATTCTTTATTCCACTATAGGAATAAAGAATTTTTAAAATGTGTTAGATTGGTCATTCGGTGTAATGAAACCTTGCGTAAGATAACATTTATAGTTATGTAGCCGATCTTACTCGTTTTCACCAGGTGCAAGAATTGGGCCCCATCCTCTTTCGAGGCTAATTAGATGGGTCTAAAATTATACTGTATTCAATTTCCTGCAAAAACGCAAAAAACCGCATCTAAATAGTACAGTACAAGCATAGTTCTTCAGGGTAATCCTTAACCCTTTCCCTTTTCCCGCGGGAGAATTTCTAAAAAATCCCTTCTTAGTGTGCATTCTCATGGCGTGCCCTGTGTACCAAATTTCAACTTTCAACTTCTAACCGTTTGGGCTCTGAGCTTATTATTATTATTATCAACCATCTTAATTTTATTATAAGATTTACGAGTATACAGATTTTCTTAAGAGTATACAGATTTTCTTAAACTTAGTATAAATGTTACTGCTAAAGCTCGAAAGTCGTTAATGTTTACATTATCTATTTAATCTGGAGATTAGCTAGGATGATTCGTTAACGTGCGGAATCAAGAGTTTTCCGCATTTTACCTAGGGAATCTGCAAATTAACGGCTTCCATATCGTTAAAATTCAAAAGTTTGTTTTTCTCATTTTCTTTCCCTACTACTTCCCGAACAAAACAGAGCAAAAACGGATGCACGCTCAATTTTAGCTGTGGTTTTAGTAAAACAGACGATGGCTTTTATAAACTTGGTACTAAAACGGGTATTTTAAAACAATTGTATACAAAATCTGAATTCAGTGTTTGCGAAGAGAGATTTTCAACGAAAGAAGATGTCCCTTCTGTAGAAATATGTTTACGTCAAACAGCAATAAAACAATCCCTTGGTACTAGGCAGGGTTTCAGAAATGTGACTGCAAATCTATGTGTACCACAAATAGGTGTGCTTGTCGCGAAAACCAGTTGCTACGTAATTCAAAGTGTCACTAATTTTTAGATTGCACTAATAAGTAAGTACAATTTTATCATATGTTTTGCAAATTCATTTCCCTAATTATAATAATATTTTAAATCGTTTGATTTTTTGTATTAGTTTTTTAATTGATTGATGATTGATTCTATCAACTAATTTGTCGATTGTTTGACTGTATTAACTTGATTCTTTAGATATCAAAAATTAATTAAATAACATTATGTTAATTTAAGCGTACAAAAACGTTGCTGTTGTTCCAGCAAAGATCTTATTTTCAGTTTACCGAGTGCTTAGTAGGTAATGTGCAGATTACCTAGATCATTTGCACATTACCTAGGTAATTTGAGAAATGGAACGATTTTCGAAACTTTAACGGATCACCCTAGTTAATCTGCAGATTAGCTGGGTAATGTACACATTAACGGCTTTCGAGCTTTAGCGGTAACATATATACTTTTTTCGTTTCAAATCTAACTTTATATATTTAAAAATATATTAATAATAACACTAGCCTGCGATTGTTCTGTTTTTTAACTTTTGATGATTGATTCCTATGTATCTTGGTGTGTTGAACCTGAAAATGACCTTAGTTCAGTTCCATCACGTAAGAATTTTTTGCAATTCGCAATGTGCCAAATGTGGTATATGACGAAAAATATCACAAATATGAGACTTAATGACATATTGAAATAGGTTTGTTTCGTATAAAACGTATTATTTTGTGGCTTATAATAGACAATATAATATAATGATAATATAGAAATAGAATATAGAAAATAGAAAATAAAACACTCACCATTTTAGTCGTTGTGTCGACGTCTCTTTGGATCAGCCATGCTCTGTACCAGGCTTTTCTGTGCATGTGTTCTTCTGGAATCATCTCGATGCAACATCCAGCAAGTCCACCATCATTGTAGTATTCCATCTGCCTTGGTAACTCTTTTCCATTTCTTTGATGTCCTGATGAAATCTCTCACTCATCTCTTCACTAACTGCACCCAGATTTTCAGAAAAGTAGTGTAAATGTGTATGTAAGAAATGAACCTTCAAACTCATGGAACAGCCTAAATTTTGGTACTTCTGCAGCATCGTCTCAATGATAGACTTGAAAATAGGATCCTTCTTGTTGCCCAGAAACTTGGTTACTACGTCTTTAAAGGCGACCCAGGCTTCTTTTTCAGCAACTTTCATTTCTTTTTCAAAATTTCCATCTTTGCAAAGTTTTCGAATGTCCGGACCCGTAAAGATACCCTCTTTTAGTTTTGCGGTTGACAAGGCTGGAAATTTGCTACAAATGTACTGGAAACATTTACCATCTTTTGGTAAGGCTTTCACAAATTGCTTCATCAAGCCTAATTTGATATATAGGGGTGGAAGGAGAACTTTTGTCGACTCGATGAGAGGTTTTTGGAGCACATTTTTTACTCCAGGTTCCAATGAAAGTCGTTGTGGCCATTCTTTCTTCTCTAATGATTTTCCTTGTCTCTGCTATCCCACTCACATAAAAACATGGAAACTTTGTGTATCCGCCTTGCTGTCCAAGGATCATCGATATTACTTTGAGATCACCACACATGATCCACTTATGATCGTCGTACTTAATTTTCTGGAGAACAAATTGTAAATTGTCGTACTGTTCTTTTAAGTGTACAGAATGCCCTATGGGTATTGATGCTTACCTGTTTCCGTTGTGAAGCAGGACGACTTTAAGGCTTTGTTTCGACGAATCGATGAATAGTCTCCAATCAGTGCTTTCGTACAAAATGTTGAATGTCTTAAACAGTCCACACACATCATTGCAAAATACTAAGTCTCCTTCCTCCAAAAAGTATGGAATAAAATCTTTTTCTCTGTACCTATACCAGGAAAACGAAGCGCCAGCTGTGAGCAAAATCTTTAAACCTTGAACCAAGCAATTCTGAAGTCTCTGGTCAGATGTAAGTCGCGAATCAACTCGTTCAGTTCACTTTGTGTAAATGGTTGTGGTGCAGAATTGCCAGGTTCTCACTCCTCTTCGTTATCTTCGGTTTCTTCACATGATTCAATTTCTGAACCATCTACTTCAGGTAAATGTTCTGGTTGCATGGGCACTGGTACGTCTGGACCTTGAGGGACAGGACGTAAAGTCCTGTCTTCTTTACATTGAAACCGTGAATACCGGTTGAACAAAAGTAACAATCATCAGTATGAATTTGTGGCTCTCGCCAGATCACCAGAACGCTCAATTTGAAAGCATGTTCTTTACCATTTCACCGTTGTCTCAGTCCTTCAACACACGTATAGGCAAGCGCCAAATCCGACAGAGGGCGCTGTTTTGAGCCAAGATGGCTGCCGAAACAGGATAAGAGAACGACCACGTGTTTGTTCAGTGCCTGAGCTGATTCAGTTTCTATCAGTGATGACTACTGCGAGGACCAAATGGAGAACAAATCATTGAATTTACGTCAAATTCTAGACTATATCGGCGACAGGAAACGTTGTCTTGTAGAAGGTGAAGCCGTTTTGGATATATGAGACGCACACACACACAACATAATGTGTGCTACAAACTTTTGACTGACCTATGTTGTATAAGTGTTGAATGACTCAGCCGGGTAGCCTTCAGATTGGCACTAATTTTAACTATTATGATAAATAAAACTATGTTCTTATATTGGAACATGGTGTATACAGTTTATAATATTTAAATACTTCTCACCTGTTAACGTGTAATAATCATGCTATCACATGTTTACAAAAACCAGACAGCCCCGCATTGCACGTGCATTCTCCCTGTAATTAAGATGTATTAAAATGCCAATATCTGAGATTGCAACACTAAAGCAACGTGAACTTCGGTGTTGTTGTTAGAGTTTAATCCACAAAATACGATGTGTCCAGCATCCAAAACGGCTTCACCTTCTACAAGACAACGTTTCCTGTCGCCGATATAGTCTAGAATTTGACATAAATTCAATGATTTGTTCTCCATTTGGTCCTCGCAGTAGTCGTCACCGACGGAAACTGAATCGGCTCAGGCACTGAACAAGTACGTGGTCGTTCCCTTACCCTGTTTCGGCAGCCATCTTGGCTCAAAAACAGCGCCATCTGTCGGATTTGGCGCTTGCCTATAGAAAACATAGTGAGGTGCCCAAGTTTTGTCTTGATCTCCTTTTTTTACACCGAAATACGCGAGGTACACTTGCCGCACGAACGCTGTTATATTCCTTTTTTGCCTTGACACCATTAACTCACCAAAATGTAACAAAAGGAATCTGCAGACTTTTTACAGCCTCTTGACGCCATGTCGAACATTGTATGTTAGCTTTCAAGCGTCTACAGCTATCCGCCGACACCAACACGTTTGATCGCGGACGATACGCACCAACGGTTGCGCCAACACTGACAGTTGAGATATTTAAAACGTTTAAGGACGAAAGTCCTACTATCTGCTGGTTTATGATGTGAACGACTTGTTTTCATCGTAAACCGACAGATGCCAGCATTTCCGATGTATTTAAATCTGGCAGTAGGTCTTATATTTTTGATTTTCTTCGATATATGACACTTTTGACAGATTGCGATTAGAAAAATTCCGATGTGATGGAGAAAAACTAAGGTCATTTTTAGATTCAGTGCACAAAAATACATAGGAGTCCATTACCAAAACTTGAAAAACATGATACAACCGAAAAAATGCAAGCCTGTATAATTAATAAACATAATTTTTAAAATATTCAGATTAACTTAACTTGGAAGTATTTGTTATTGTGATTATTTAAACGAAGAATTCGCTAATGATTGTATTTTCATTTGTAATATTGATCAATGTAAAAAAAAAAAATAAATCCAATATTGGCTTACTATTATATCAATAATTTGTACTACTTTGTGTAGGGCCTTTCAAATACCAGACAGCAAGAGCGGATCTAACTTTGACAGCCTTGAACTTGAGATTTTTTCTGGCCTCCCTTTTTTAAAATTTTAAACAATAAATTTTAGAAAAATATTTCTATCCATATGTCACTACTCAGTACCCCATTGAGGGTCTGGCTGAACCCATCATGGACTTGAAAAAAGTTCTTAGTGCTCTTAGGGTGGAAAGAATTAGTAATAATAATAATAATAACAACACAGAAGCTTAATGTAACATTTGTTTAGATACATAGTTTTAAAGGGAATCATTTAAATAAAAAGGAGTAAATAATCAGCACAATTGTAACATGAATACTACAGTTAACTCCCAACTGGCTTATAATAATAGCTAGCACTTTAATTTTAAGTTCTATATTGATATTACATAGAAAAGTGCAGTTTTTTATTATATTATAATAAATCATATTTAATTTTTAAATTATTATAATTTGTTATATTATTATTATTAAATATTATGTTTCATGTAGTTAATTAATCAATTACATAATCTAACAAAATTAATTAAATAAACATAAAATATTTTGTCCTAAATCAATAAAAATTTTTAAAAATATAAACATTGCACTGTAACTACAAGCAAAGATTTAATTATTTTTCTATAAATAATAAAATGTCTCAATATTAATTTGTATTTGTAATGATTTAAGTCTAAAATCAATACGATTTGTCATATTAATAGAAAAAATTGTAGATCAATCTATAATTTTTTTTATTAGTGTTTCTGAAATTAAATTTATTCAAATTTATCTGTAGTTTATAGTTTATTCAGGAATTATGAAGAGAAATTCTATTTCAGTCCATTTTACTGTAAATACAGTATATATATTTACACTTCCAAAATTGGAACTTGTGTACTGTACAGTACGTGTGAATATATATATAACTATACACACACATTTATATATATGTAATAAATTTGTTTTTTCTAACTTGGATATAATTAACACTATATATTATATATACATTATTAATTATACATTTGTTAAATCTCAATTTAATATATAACATTTTAATATTTCTTTATTAATAAAAATTAATTAATAAGGAACATACAGTACTTTAAATAAAGTAAGAAATACATTTTCTCTTTTTATAAAATTCTTTATTCAAATAGGCATTTTAAGGAAATTTATTTACATGTATTTAAATATATTAAATACATATAATTAATAAGTATAAACATATTAAATACATATTAAAAAGGATATAAATGATAAATGGAATTAGTTAAGTTTAATACATCAAAGAATATGGCATTAAATACTGATATTTTAAAAATTATAAAAGACATTTTCTATATTAGTAATAGGAAAAGTAAATTATAATAATGTAGAAAAAAATAAAGATCGAAATTGCTATATATTTATTGATTGCCACGTGTTCGCGTTTCAAAAATTTAAAAACCAATCAAATCTAAAATAAACAAGATGATTGGATGTTACAATAACCAATATAATAATCCCACACGGTTCACGTGACGTTGTTGTCCTTCCTTCAAAGATGGCGGACTGAAGAAGAAATCGTTCAATCTTTTGAAACTAAAGAAGTTTATATAAAATAAGAAAAGATGTGATGTAGTCGATTTTATTTAATGTATAAATGACAAAAATGCAACAAGAAATTAGCAAGGATAATAGACTTAGGAAAAAGAAAGCAAAAACTTGGACAGAAGCTGCCAAACTAGTGAGTATGAATATTTGCATATTGTAATTTGATGAATATGAAAAATTGGATTAATACAATTTAATCATTTAAAATTTATATATCGCTATATAATAAATAAAATAAAATAAATTTTATTTCATTAAATATCTATATATTCTTCTTATAATCAACAATATAATTATATATATATCCAGCTGTGAGCAAAA
>NW_019385651.1:116934-118050 GCF_000671375.1 Centruroides sculpturatus | reverse complement strand
ATATATATATATATATAACACTTTAATAAAAAAATATATTTTTGTATTGTCATCAAAGAAATTTTGACAGAGATGTCATCTTGTTTTCATATCTTATATTTAATATATTTATATAATCAATTATTGTTTGTAATATATTCCTCTATATTATTTAATCTTACAACAGTTACAATACTCAGTTATATTTATATTTGTATAAAATTATATCTTAATTAATTGTTAATTATATAAAGATTAAAATTTTATAACTTTTTCTTACAATTTATGACAATTAATTTAAATTTTGATGTATTAATTAACCTGATTATTGAATTATTACAGACCATTATCTATTTTCTTGTAATTTTTTTTGGAAAATTAATGTTTATCTTCACATTAATTAATTTTATTTTCAAATATAAACAAATATATAATTTAAAATATTTGAAAGTTTAAAATTTCACTTCAATGTTCATATTTGGAAATATTTATAATTTCATACAATTTCACAATACATAAACAAAATTTAAATTTATTGGAGATATTTTTGCCTTACTTCATTTTTCAGTTTACTTTCTTCAGTATATGAGAAAGGTGGAAGTACTTAGTATATTTTAATTTTTTGTTTATGTATTGTCAGATTAAGTGTAATTATTACTGTTAAATGACTGTTAAAGATTGACGAGAGAAGCTGTATAAGACTGAAAAACTAAATGTCTGGCATATAATAATTGGCAGCATTTAATGCAAAAAAAATATTAAAATTAAAAAAAATTGGCAAATGTTTTGTTCTATTTAATAGTCATATTTATCATATATCTTCAGGTGCAAATCCAGAATACAATGTATTTCAAGCTGCAGATGGTCAATAAATGTGGTTAAAGTGTTAGCTTTTTAATTTTAAGACATTTTGCTATATCAAATGTAAATGTTGTTGATTATTATAGATGAGAGAATAATAATAATAATAATATACACAAATAAATAAAATAAATATATATAATATATAACAAGATCATTCAACTTATTTCAATTAATATTGTATTATAATTATTATTATTTGTTTTTTAAAAGCATTAAATATATATAAATATAATAAAGTATAAATAATAATGTTTAAACGAAGAATTCGCTAAT
>NW_019385651.1:83966-108122 GCF_000671375.1 Centruroides sculpturatus | reverse complement strand
TTCAGGAAAGAGGTGGCTTAGTATATTTTAATTTTTTGTTTATGTATTGTCAGATTAAGTGTAATTATTACTGTTAAATGACTGTTAAAGATTGACGAGAGAAGCTGTATAAGACTGAAAAACTAAATGTCTGGCATATAATAATTGGCAGCATTTAATGCAAAAAAAATATTAAAATTAAAAAAAATTGGCAAATGTTTTGTTCTATTTAATAGTCATATTTATCATATATCTTCAGGTGCAAATCCAGAATACAATGTATTTCAAGCTGCAGATGGTCAATAAATGTGGTTAAAGTGTTAGCTTTTTAATTTTAAGACATTTTGCTATATCAAATGTAAATGTTGTTGATTATTATAGATGAGAGAATAATAATAATAATAATATACACAAATAAATAAAATAAATATATATAATATATAACAAGATCATTCAACTTATTTCAATTAATATTGTATTATAATTATTATTATTTGTTTTTTAAAAGCATTAAATATATATAAATATAATAAAGTATAAATAATAATGTTATTCTTTTTTAATGTTTTTGGAATAATAATTTTTCATTTTTAGAAAAATTTCAAAGATATTTTAAATTTCTAACAAAAGAATGACGTTAATATATCCATGTTGCTTAAATGATTACAGATTCAAAACTATTATACAAAATGAAGTTGAGCAATAATGGTAATTTCATTACTTTTTTTTTTAATAACTTTGGAAATATTTTTTGAAAAACATATAAACTGAATATAGAAGTTAATATTCACTTAATAAAATCAACAACTTATTAATGTAATACACATTGTAAATGCTAAATACACTTAACATATGTATATTTAGTTCTATATTTCAGATTTCTTACTTTGTTAATTTTGGGCATTTTATATTGGAAATTATATCTTCTGAAAGCATAACTAAAAGTAATTTTAAAAAATTAATTTCTAGCTTTATGTAACAAGAATTTTGATTCTGTAAAAGAAAGTAAAAGAGCAAATATTTATTGGAAGAAAGAATATGTAATATACCAGAAAAATTAAAAGAATATAAAATAATCTTATATTTGAGACCATCTTTATTTTAAAACTATACAATAAACTACATAAATTACAATAGAAATGCATAAAATCCTAAACTGTTTTATATGTAATAGAATCTGCTTATTATATTATGTTATATATATTATATTAGATATCATGAGTGCTATCATCATTTGTCTGTTATCCAACTTAGTAGTACTCAAAATGTATAAGTTAAAACACACTTAGAAAAATTTTTCTTATAATTAGAGTTTTAGTTATAGTTATTATTTTTAGATAAATAAGCATTTTTTAAGTTGTCTTTTTGTGCTATCAGCTTTAATATGTGCTAATAATACACAGTCATCAGTCTTAAGTAATGCCTGAAACATTTAATATCCTGTAACAGTATTATGAATATGAGTTTTCTATTAGTGAATTACTGTAAAAAAAAAAAAAAAAAAAACCATATTGGATGAATCACTATTAATCACTACTAGTAATTAATATTAATAAATTTTCACATTATAAATTTTTTAAATTGTTAACACATGTCTTCAATTAAAACCAGAATTTTCCATAAGTGTAGTCTTATTTATTTATGTACATACTTTATGCTGCTTAATTAATGTAATCAATTGGTTATCATTGCTATATGAACATTTCAAAGTGATTATAATAAAAAAATTTAGTGTTGTTTTTAATGCTGCAATATTGTTCATTTGAACTATTATTTTTTTGTAATGCCCAAAGATAGCAAATTAGCAAAAATATATATATACATAAGTTTCCAGCTTCTTTTTTAAAAATAATTTTATAAAGTAAGTTTCTATTTCAAATATCAAAAAACTGATCAGTACTTTAATATCAGATCTTAAATGTTATGAGATATATTTGAGATTTTTATTAATTTTGAATTTTTCAAATATTTTTGATTTGAATATTATAAACTTCTGAGTTTTGATAAATTAGTTTCATTAAATTTATTAGTTAATTAGGTTTTTATGATTGACTAAAAAATTAATTTTAAATATTTGTTTTAATATTTTTAAATTTTAATATTTAAAAAAGAAAACAATAAATAAAATTTCTGTATCATTATTAATTTGCATTAAGATAAGTAAATTGTGAAGATAATTTAAGAATGTTTATGTAAATATTAAAAAGTATTTGCATAAACATTCTTAAATTATCTTTACAATTCATTTATAAAGANTTTAAATAGAATTTTTTGAATTTGAGAAAAAATTATAACCATTTTAATTTTATATATAATTATAAATTAAAAGCTAATATTTATTATATTTAATGTTTAAATAGATAAAAATTGTTATGAAAGTAAAGCACAATAGTTTAAAACAAATGTTTTCTAATATTTACTACTAGAATTTAAAATTTTTATTTGTTAAAATTAAGTATTAACTTTAAAAAGTTATATGTTCTGTTTTTTTTCTTTTTTTCTTGTAATGATGGTACATCTCCAAAAGACTGCATGACTTTTTTTTATTAACTGGGAAAAATTAAATGTAGTATAAGAAATCATATACGTAGGCTGTTTTTTTTTAACCTCCGATGGTCCATAAAAAAAAGAGACAGACAAGTGTAAATAACAAAATTAATTTATTACCAAAAGTTAAATAGAAACATGGTTACTTTTTGACATAATCACTGTGAAGATTGCGGCATTTGTCATGTGTGGACGAGCTCTTCCATCCCCTCTTCATAGAATGTTGCTGCCAATGACTTGAGATGGGCTTTAACGTTATTTTGAAGTTAGTCATTAGTCTCGAACCTCTGACCTCCTAGCCACGTTTTCAGTTCAGGAAAGAGGTGGAAGTCGCTTGGCACTAAATTGGAGCTATATGCTGAGTGTTTAAAGGTGGTAAAGACTTCCACTTTTCAGACTTCCACCCAGCTTGGAACTTTTTAATGTGTGAAGAATTCCACCACTTTATAATTTCAAAAACATTATAGAGAATGTTTAAGAAAATCAAACCTATTGATTATGAATGTTTTAAGATTTTTTTTAGGCATTTAAAGATGAGATATACTTATGTTCAATTCAAATTGGTTAGTTCAATAATTATAAATTTGAGATATGCTTCTCCTATTTGGGGTTCAATGATGCATAGAAAATTGAAAACTAAAGACTATACAAAATAAAATTATGTAAAGATTGCTTTCATTAAAATTTAGGGAATGCTTTATGATTCCCTAAATAGATTCAGTTTATTCCTATAGTTTATAAAAGAAATGGTTAAGTTTCTAATGAGATTACTGGACAATAATCCAATATTGCTTAAGCTAATTAATAGGTTATAAAAATGTATTGTAACTCCAATAATAAAAATAATTGGTTTATCAGTTGTTTAATAATTTAAATAATAATAGTAATTCTATATGATCATTCTTGGAGAAAAATGAATTTAGAAATTATTGTTTATTCAATTGGTCCAAACTTTATTTGAGACATTCTTGGTATGAGATGTCAATAAGATTATAGAGGATGAAAATCATAATTTGTACACAGTTATATTAAATTTTCCTAGTATTATTACATTAATTACATACATATAAATTTGCCTTATAATGTTAAAAAAAATTTTCATACAGATTAAATTGAATAAAAATCAAATTATTATGAATTTGGATATTTATGACATATTGAATGATAATTGCCATAGATGTGGTAATAATTTATTCAAAGAGATGTATATTCTGTTTATGTAAAAAGGGCCATGAACTTCAGCAATATTATAATCCAATGGATCTTGAAACTAGTAAAGAAGAAAAATTAATGTATGGTTATTTTCACAAAATTAATGCTATGGCAATACTTAAATTGTATTTTTTTTTTTTTTAAAGTTGCTAAACAAGTTTAATTTTAAATACTGGGATTGTAAGAAAAAGTTATGACAGTCAAGATGATTATCAATCAAATGCTAGATTATTATGTAGTAGTTAATTGATTTTATTTTAAACCTCTTGTAACAACAATGTGCTTGTATTATAATGAAGATGGAAATGGAAAAAAATAAAAAAAACTAAAAGTTTTCTTTTTATACAGTCGCCCCCCTATAATTACGATTCCTATAAAACTACGAAAAAATATACGTATTTTGGAAATGTTGAGTCGGATTAGTGTAGAATCGATTAATTTTATGGAAGAAAACCTTTCAATCAGCCGTAGTCCGTAAACTTGACACGTGTCGGGCTGTGATTGGAACGACTTGTAAGAAATCGGATTCCTAATAAATTGGAACGTATCTATATCTTATAGGGGGGTCGACTGTATTTTAATCATAATTATGGAAATTATACCAGAAAAATACATTTTAGGTTAAAGTATACAAGAATAATAAATACAGTAGAACCTCGATTATCCAGACTAATTGGGGATGAAGGTAGTCCGGATAAAGAAAAATCCAGATAATCGAAACAAATACTTTAATTTGTCTTTTAATGATAATACAACACATTTTCTTTTTGATGACATATCGGTAATATTAAAAATAAATACTGTATTTAAATCGTGATCAAATTTTCAAGAAACAAATGTTTGTATTGAATTTGGACTACTACTGACCAGCGCTAACAGACTACCTATTGTTTAAAAGGCCCTCTTATGGTGCAAGAAGACGGATTTTATAAAATAAAAAGCAGTTGAAACTGCATTTTTATGAATAAAAATTTTACAAACTATTTATCGTTTTATGATGAGTAAAATTTTTTCGTCGTGTTCGCGGGTTTTAGGTAATGCATAAACCTTCGAGGCGCGAGGCCCTTCGGACAGCGAGGCATAGATGGTGGCCCATGTTGCCCATACACCGCCTTTGGTCATAGAAATGATGTAATTTGAATATAAATTATTTATAAATACGTATGTCAAGTTATATTTTTATTATGATGCAAAATATATTTAAGAGTTTACGACCACTGTGCTGGGTGAGACATTGTTGAAACAAAAAAAGTTATTCATTCCATCACATACATAAACGGTATCGTAATTCGCCAAGTGCAAATCAGCAAATTCATAAAATTTTTGTTTATTTTGAACAATCCGGATAATCGAAAATCCGGATAATAGAAGTCCGGATAATCGAGGTTCTACTGTATTTGGAATATACTTGATAAATTGTTATATTTGAAAATTAGATTAATCTTATTTTGAAATTTAACATAGATGTTGATAAACAGTATATTCTAAATGTATTTTACTTCAAATTATGAATTGATTCATGTCTAAAATTTTCTTGGATTTTATTGATGATTATTATTAAAAGCTAAGAAAATAACATACTGTTGGTCTAAATTTATCATATTTTTTTTGTCAGTTTTGTTTAATGTTGTTTATTTTATAAATTTAACTTTTTTATCAAATTTATTTTACAAATTAATGAAAGTTACAAAGAAAAATTTCTTACATTAAATTTCAAAATCATATTTATTTAAATATTATAATCTCTATTTTATAAGAATAATTTAATAAAGATAAAAATCATTTATTTATTAAAAAAAACTTAAGTTTTTCTCTATTGGCTCATAAATAAAACTTAAATATTGTTTCTACAGTATTTACAGGCAAATGAGCATAAGAGGAACAATGCTAAATTTAAATTTGTGACTGCCATAAAGAATGGGTTTTATTATGAAAATTGGAGTTTATTCATTATATGTTTATTATTTAAACATAATTTACTTAAATTGTTAATTATAAGAAAATTAGAAATGTGAAATACATTTCTGAATGATGATGCCAATATCTAATAATACAGTAGAGTGTCGTTTATCCGAAAGTTGGTTATCCGAAAGAATTCCAGTCTGCAAATTTAAATTTTCGCTAGTGCTGTGGTGCTGCAATCTTTGGCTATATCTTGGACTACTCCAATATTTTTTTGTTGATGTGTTTTTTAGCTGGAAACACTGGCACTTTTGTGTGGTGTTTCTCAGGACTGTGTGTCATGATGAATCAAAGGTTTTTGATACTAGATTAACTTCTAAAGTATAATTTTATTTGTTTTTATATTTTTCAATATATTAATTTTGTTTGTAAAAAATAAAGAAATAATTTTTAACGATACAATAGTCACGATTATTATTTTGAAAACTTTACGTTAGGCTTAACATTGATGAAAATTCAACGCAAAGCGACACGCAACGGAGAAAAATTTCAACACGGGATAGGTTAATGAATTTTTTCGTACATAATCGGTTATCCGAAAAATAAGTTATCCGAACAACCTCAGTCCCCAATTGATTCGGATAAATGATGCTCTACTGTAATAGCAAAAATTTAATAAGTTACTATTAAAAACAACTTTAAAAATAAAAATTTAATTTGAAATGTGATATTTTTTTATTATTAGTTAATAAATTAAACTTAAAACTTTTATTCTAATATAAAATCTCATCTCACCAAGATATAAACACATCCTAATTGAAGATGTAAATGATAAGTTAATGTTATTTCTAATTAACAATATTAATTAATTCTTTAAAATTATCAAAATTGGCATTTAGTAATTCTTCAGAGGAAAACATTTCAAAAAGAATTTGCATAAAACTAAAACTGCTATCATGATAAATTTTAAATTTTCTGCTCATTAACTGTTTCAAAAAGTTACATTAATTACATTCATTGTGTGTATACCAAAGGTTAAGTTCTAACTCAGTCATTAATATTTTAAGTTTTATAGATTTTTAAAGTTAAAGTATTTTGTATTCATGTTAACTCATTTAAATCTGTGTGATATTAAATATTTAATTATTATAGATAACTTCAGAGTAGTCTAACTCCACATAAAACAAGCAATTATTTATTGTGACATTGTCACAATGCCGAGAAGCAATTTTTAATCATATTTTAATTTATTTAATCCAAAATAAATACTCTCCATCTCAAATTAGTAGTATCTTGTTCCTGTACACCGTACTTTTCCTTTAACAGTAGAGTCATACTCGTCATCTATTAACTGCTTTTAGGAGAAAAGTTTTGAATTGAAATAATGTGACTTTCAGTTTGCATTGGAAGTACAGTCGACCCCCATATAACTTGGGTTTCTATAGTTCGGATTCCTATATCGCAGCGAAAAAATTGCGACAGTATTCGTACAAACATGCTAAAAAAACTCCTATAATTCGGTAAAATGTCATTGCCATCTCGTGTCGCAACAGGATTGCACAAACTGTTGAGTTTAAATGAGCAGCGGACCTACCAAAACCATTTATTATTTAACGTCCATAAAAATTATATTTATATTAATGATGTCTCTAAAGTTCAGCAAATTTTTCGCAAAAAAAAAATAATTTATCAGGAAGCACGCGAGTGCCATTCGATGACAATCTCCATGACGAAAACAAGCTTAAGCAACGGCATAGTCAAACAGTGCACACTCGGTAAGTAATCCTACAATTTTTTGTTTATAGCATAGTTTATATGGATTATTTCCAAAAAAATAATCCATATAAACTATGCTATAAACAATAAATATGCTAAAAATAATATATGTGTTTTGGAAATGTTGAGTAGAATTAGTCTAGAATCGATTAATTTTATGGAAGAAACCTTTCAAACAGCCATAGTCCGTAAACTGCATATGTGCCAGGCTGTGATTGGCTGGACTCCTAGAAGCTGGATTTATAAAACTCTGAATGTATCTACCATGTTATAGGGGGTTGACGGTAGTTATATAATTAATCGAGGCCTCCTGCCCTTAAGGTTTCCATATATGGTCTTGGATTTCATCTATCTAACTCTGTTCTTGAGATTAAGGAAAGATGGACAGACAACAGTGGGAATTTTTTGATAATAGGTCTACAATTTTTTGAAATTGAAGCCCTATGAGCATAAATAAAATGGTAAGAATTGTATAAGAGTCAATTTTTTATTTGGTTGAATATTTTTCAGGACTATCAGACCCAAAAAGTTCAAATCTTAAATTTTAATGACAATATCTTAGTACTCCTGTTCAGTATTTTGGAGGAATTCAAAAGCATTAACAGGTTTGGACATAGAAGTCTAAAAAAATTTAACCAAATTGAAAGGTTGACTCCTGTACTCTTCTTAGTGTTTGATTTATCCTGATTATGCTGCAATTTTCAAAAATTGTAGACCTATAAATTCATATTCGACTCTGTCTATCTGTCCTTCCATAATCTCAAGAACAAAGTAAGATAGATGAAAGTCGAGACCAGGGCCGTGTTCAGTAACGCAGAACACCTAAGTTAGAATTCTGAGTGGCTTAGCGGGCGGAGCTAAGAATACATAAAAGAAGCTAGTGGTGGGTGGAGTCAAGCAGTAGTTAGAAATGAGTTCAACATTGCAGCATAACTAGACTTAGCAAGAATTCTGCGTTACTGAACATGGCCCAGATGTAAAAAGCTTAGAGACAGGAGGCCCTGATTAACTATATATGAACTTCTGGTTTATAGCATCAGTCATGTTATTTTAATTCAAAAAATTTTCTCCTGAATAGAGTTAGATGACTGGCATGACTCCATTGTTAACAGGAAAAGTATGATGTAACAGACTGCAAGACTACTGAAGTTGAGAGCATTGTGACGATGTCACAATAAATAATCGCTTTTTATTATAGGTATTNGACAGAAAAAATGGTAGATAAGATAGAAATAGGGATATCTGGGGTTTTGTCCCTTTTTTCAGCTTGTTTCTTTATGCGTACTATTGGGTGGGATAACACACGTCCTTCTCCTATAACTGGCCTGTTCTCTTCTTCAATAATTAGGATTTTTCCTTTCACAGTCGTCAATACGACCTTAAAACAGGATATTTTTTCTGAACTTATTTCTGAACTATCCACTCATTGAAAATACGACTCCCAGTATTCTCACCTCGTCCGTACACTCTGCCGTCCAGTTTAAGTATGACCTGCTACGTCACTTTTTTTTTCTCCGGCTCCTGTTTACACCTTTGCTCCTCAAATTTCTAGGAACTGCTCATCCCATCCAAGGGACAGGGAATAGATAAGTTCTAGAAGAAAATAGAACAATAGAACAAAGGATAAAAAGAAGAAACGAAACTAAACTAAAATTAATATTTACAAAAATATAGCGTACCACCACAATAGTTTAGTGCAGTGTTTCCCAAATCTTTTTTGTGCTATGCCCCACCTAAGCCTTTCTAAAATTCTTATGTCTCCCTAACATATACAGCGGCTATATGGTTAACTTAAACTGTGGACAAGTCCATTTTCGAATTGCCCTCCTTAGCAATCCAATTGCCCCCTGTGGGGTGTAGGCCCCACGTTGGGAAACACTGGTTTGTGGCTAGTGTGACATGGGATAGCATAGATTACATTTGTGTTTTTGGAGAGTGTTGAGTTAAATTAAAATAAAAACAATGTCGACAAAAGAGTTTAGTAGTGTAATATGGAAATATTTTACGATAGTAAACGACGAATGTGCTATTGCTACCTATCTTTAAAATTTCATATAAGTAATGAAATCCATTAAGATAAAAGATCCGTTAAAGATCCGCTAAAAAGTAACGGATACGGATCTTTTTTCCCTCGGATATCTGCAGATACGGATACGGATATCCGGCACATCACTAGTATAGAAGAGAAAATTGAAGAGTTAATAGCATTTAAAACAGTATATACAGACAATTTTTCTACGAAATTTTTTTTTGTTAGATTCATTTCACAACAAATTAAAAAAGAATAATATAAAGTTAAGACTATTAACAAAAATATACATTTTCAAGTCTATCCTTTAATTTTTTTAACAGAATCACAGAAGTAACAGTTACAAGGGTTTGAAGAATAAACTTCATTAAATAAAGACAATAATACGTAAAAAAAATTCACAACGTTAAAAACAATCAAATGTCAGCCTTTTCAACGAGGATCTGACGTTTTTACATTAAAAACAAAAAGTAAATTTTCTCACCATACTATAATGTCCTTAGCCAATTTATAACTGGTTCTAGTCCTCTGGTGGTAGGTATGAGTTATCCATTTCATTTGCATATAGTAACAATTTTCCTTTTTGTTTTTAATGTAAAAACGTCAGATCCTTGTTGAAAAGGCTGATGTTTGATCGTTTTTAACGTTGTGAATTTTTTATGTATTATTGTCTTTATTTAATGAAGTTTATTCTTCAAACCATTGTAACTGTTACTTCTGTGGTTGTGTTAAAAGGATTAAAGGATAGACTTGAAAATGTATATTTTTGTTAATAGTCTTAGGATAATTTTTTCTTCAAATTTGAAGTTGAGTCATCATGAAAAAAGAATAATATAGTTATCTCTGAGTTAATGGGCAATAATGAAAAATTGATAAATAACGTTATAGAATTTCTTAAATTGATTAAATGAAACAGTGGAGACAATATTTCTCCAAAAACTTGCTATAGAATTCCAAAAACTAGTTTGATATTAATGGAATTAAATGGTCTAAATGACAAAAGATTAATTTTCAAAAATTTAAAATTAATTCAAGGAATTCAAATTTATTCTAGAGTCAAGATTTTCAGTGATTTAACTTATAGATCGTAAAATACTTTTGCTTCATTTTACGAAGGCAAAATCTTTAAATAAAATTGTCTATTTAATTAATTAAGAGCCGACTGTTTGATAATTGACAGAAAAAAAATTCACTTATAACTTGGAAACTAATGAGTTGCAGAAGATAGAAGCTTTTTTTAGACAGAAACAGCACTCAGAAAGTTTAATAGAAGTTCAAAAGGAAGGTAGATCTGTTAATATTTATACACGGAATTTTTTCTTGGAACTGCCAGGGATCATTAAGTATAACCCTAAAAGATCAAGAATTTGTTCAGATTCTGCAAACTTGACATTATTGCTGTAGTTGAAACGTGGTTGACTTTTTCTTACAAGAGCAGGATCTCAGTTTTAAATCCAAATTTATTTATATTAGAACAACTAGCAAGAAAACCATTAGGTTCAGGTCAACCATCAGGAGGACTAATCCTAGCAATTTCTTGTGCTCTAGGACAGTGGTCGGCAACCGGTGATCCGTGGAGAGATTTGGACATTGGTCAACTGAAGGTTACGCAAAGTATTATGAAAGAAATGCAAAATGCTTAGTTGCTTTTTTTTTCACTCATTGGGGGTTTTATTTGAATCTAAAACCAAATACGAAGTGACTGTTATCAATAAATAATGAACTATAAACAACACTGTGAGTGCAGTAGTTGTCCTTCATGGAAAAGTGTTGAGAATCCATAAACTTATTTCAAACAAGCAGCAATGAACTTTAGGCCTGCATTAATTTGATATAATTAAACAAGTGAGTTTCATATAATATAGTAAAATTGAACTTTTATGATCATTATTCTACAGATTTTGTATCGTTTAAAAAATTTCATAATGGTCTGTGGGATTCAAAATTGTGAGTTTAATGGTCCATGAGGTCAGAAGGGTTGCAGACCGCTGCTCTAGGACAACCTGAGGTGCTACTGAAATCTGATTACTTTATAGCAGTTAATTAAGCTTAATTCTGAAAATTTATTGAAACAAACCAATTTGGTCATTATCCTTGTTTATTTAAATATTCTTCATTATAATGAATTATTAAATGAGAAAATTTAATAGAGTCTCCTCTCAATATTGAAATACTTATAATAGGAGACACTAATGCAAGAATAGGAGAGAAATCAGATAACCTTTATTATGGTCCTAACATTCAAGTTATAAATTCTTGCAAATCTAATGAAAAGGTGTGTAACCTCAGAGGAAAAAAATATCTACAATTGATTAAATCACATAGATTATATATATTAAATGGCTGTTGCACAAATGACTCTCCAGCAAATTTCACTTTCATTTCTTCAAATGGTATGTCAGTAATAGACTTGGTAGCATTAAATGTTAATCTGTTGAATAACTTGAAAGATTTTAAATTCTTGGACAAATTTAGTTCAGATTATTTCCCCACTTCTGCAATATTTAATTTCACCAGGGAAAAAATAGACACATGCAAACTACAGAAACCTCTATGTATGGAACCAGGATAAACTTGACAAATACATTTCATCAGTCACCTCATCTTATAAATCACTGAAGATGAGGTTTTTATTGGATGCATGGGATTTTTACTCAGAATTCTTACAAATGCTATTGATCTCAGAAACTTAAAGTGGAATGTTGAGAATGACTAGTTCATTAAAGCTATTTGATAAACAATGGTTCGATTCGGATTGTTTGTGTTTAAAAAGAAAAAAAGAATAGTTCGTTAAGAAAATTTGGCAAAAATAAATCAAGAGAACTGTTAGAAGAAAATTGCAAATTAAATAAAAGTTATGACATTGTGCAAAGCTGAGAAAAAGCTATTTCAAGCCAAGATTAAGCTACAATTACAACATACAAAAAATACAGAAAAATTTTGGTCATTGATAAACAAATTTAGAACAAGGAGGCATACTGCAAGTGTAATCTCAAGTGAGATTTAGTTCGATTTTTTCAATTTGCACTTTTCAGGTCATCAAACAGCTATTTGTTTAAAAAGTCTTTCAATCAAAGATATCACTCTTCTAGATGATCCAAAATCTCAGCCAGAACTAGAATATGCAGTAAGAAAATTAAAAGTTTGCAAATTACCTTGTTTGTTAAATCAGAAATGAAATGATTAAACGTCTTTCAAGCAAAATATTAAATGACATTTTAAATATGTTTAACTCATTTAAATCTCATGGCAAATTTCCTACTATTTGGAAACAAATCTGTTTAAAAATATTATATAAAAATGGAAAGAGATTATTACCAACCAATTATCGTCCAAAAACTTTAATCAATATTAAGGAAATTGTTCTCGTCCGTATTAACAAACTGCCTCAAACTATGGATGGAAGTGTATAATATTATACACTTCCATACAAGAATAAGGAGACAAAGAATAAGTTTTATTTAAATCAATTAGTAAAATTAAAGTAATATTTTAGCAAAAAAATTAACACATTTCTGTCAAATTCGTGGGAAGGGAAGTAAAACTTTCTTTGGGAGAGATGTTATCACACATCTTCAACGAACATCTGGTCATTTGCATTAAAAATAATATCCTGTCAGATGTTACCAAACCTAAAACCCAATTGGAGAGGAATTTAGAATAAAAGGAAAAGAAATTGCAAACTCGAGGCAGATGGCCATAGAAGAAACTGCCACATGGACATGTGGATGTCATAAAGAGATTTCCGTCAGCCGAGAATCACCAATTAATCTCTCCATAAGAAGTATATTAATCAAAGACTAATTGTGTGACAGCCCAACAAAAGGATAAACATTTGTCAACAGAGGTAGTAAGTTTTATTTGATGTAAACTCTCTCTCACGTTTAGATAGGAACTTTAGAAACTGTCTGCATGTAATCACATACAGTGGAACCCCGGTTAACGAATGTCCTGGTTAACGACCAAATCGGTTAACCAGGACGTTCGTTAACCGGGGTTCCACTGTAAGTTTGTTAACCGACCAAATCGGTTAAAAACTTTTATTTTGCAAAAATTTTGTCTCGGATAACGAACAAAATTCGGATAACAAACGTAACGGTATTTTGTGTCAAATTTTAGTTGGTGTTAGGCATGCGCGAGTTAAGCATTGTTTTTCCAAGTGTTTATGCTATACTTCTTTCTTTTCATTTATATATTTAATCAATATGGCATCCAAGAAAGAAAAAAGTCATAGTGGCAATAGAAAACGACAACGCAATATAAACTACAATGTGTTATCGCATTTGAGAAAAATTTTGATTAAAAGAGTAAGACAATCAACTTTAGATCAACTCCTTACGGAAAGAGTTTGTTTCTTTGTTAAGTTATGGCAACGCAACACTTGGGTGATCTGACTAGAGGGAATGCCTTCTGGGAGGTATTTTTAAGGAAAACTGGCCCCTATTTAGGTGTTACAGACGTGGAGAAATCACGGAAAACTCCACGTGTCCAGCCCGTCTGAGCGCGGTGCGAACTCCCTGTGTTCAAGGTACGAAGACCACTTAGCCACTGGTGGGGTTTTTTTTTTACCGAAAGAGACTTCGACTGGAAGAATCTTCCAATGAAGTGCTACCCGTTATTTTTTGGAGGGGATTCTCCTTCTAAGCAATAAGGTTCGTATATCTCCACTTTTCTGCCACCAACTACAACAAACGAAGGTATGTTGTAGTTTATTACAGTGCAATTTTATTAAACAGTGCTATTTTATTAAACGAAGTTTACATGTTTGTTGCTGTAATGATAGATACTATGTTTTCCTACATTTTCATCAAAGAAAATTACTGTATATTACAAATAAAATGACAAAAATTTCGGAGACATAGAAATTGCATTTGCATTAATTTCTATGGGAAAAATTGCTTCGGTTAACGAACAATTCAGTTAACGAACGGAGTCGTGGAACGGATTAAGTTCGTTAACCGGGGTTCCACTGTATTTTTATATTTATATTTGTTGTTTTCATTAAATGTTGTTTTTATTTTAAGTGATCTTGTTCTTGATCTCATATTTGCCGAAGTCTTATCAGGAGTCACAATCCCTCCTCCTCGGACAAAAGTATAAAAATATTATATCGCATGCCTAACGTGCTAATTGGGCTGGTGTCAGGAAAAATCTAAAGGAAGATCATAAGAACTTCCTGTTGACAAAACAAAATATTACTATCATCCCATCCAGTGACATTGTGGGCAGGTCTCTTGGATCCAAAGCTGAACACAGGTGAGAGACAACCTTTTCTTAACCCTGGATTACCACAGATTGGTTCTAGGGAGTGGGATGTTTTAAACTCAACTTACTGAAAAATCACAATATTATCACTTGTTATCAAGGAGCTTACATCAAGAATAGAGGTGTCGAATATAACTTGTTTATTTTAAATGAAATTGTTCAATAACACTATTAGAAAATGAAAAAACTGTATGTAGGTTTCATAGATTTTAAAAAAGCTTTTGATTTTGTAGATCTTGGCGTATTATGGTTCAAACTAGAACATATAGGCCTTTCAACAAAGTTTATCAATTTACTAAAAAATTTTTAATACTTACTATTCAATAAAAAAATTTTTTTTTGTACAGATTTTGTTTCATCTAACAAAGAATATTTTCAAGGAGAACCCTTAAGCCCATTTTTTTTTGTTCTTTTTCTAAATGACCTTCTGAAATCTTTACAAGGCGAAATTACATAATTGCAATTTTACCCTATGAAAATATAAATTGTCTTCTTTATGCAGATGATTTTGTGTTAATGGCAAATTCAGTCGCGACTCTCCAGGAGAGACTACAATTGCCACAATAATTATTTAACAGTTAATTTGGAAAAGACAAAAATAATGATTTTTTGCAGAGAAGGTAAATTAAAAAAATCAGCTAAATTTTATTTGGAGAAACACAGGTTGGAAGTTGTACCAAACTTTAAAGATTTGGAAATTTATTTTACATCTCACGGTGCCTTTTCTTTTCATTTGGAAAAAGTGTTAATTGAAGCTAGAGTAAAAATCTCAAATCTTTACATATTAATTATTAAAATGAAAGAATTGTCATTCAGTAACTATTTTAGATTATTTGATGTGTTAATAAGATTAAGTATTTTATGTGTGTTCCCAATATGGAGGAGATTGAAAATTGATAAAATGGAAAAAATACAACTATACTTTTTCAAGCAAATTTTTTGTCTAAATTGTTGTGTGCCTGGGGTTGCATTAAAGATAGAACTAGGTAGACCACCTCTCACTATAAATTTATCACTGAATCTATTTCATTTTTGGAGGAAATTTACTGCTCTACCAGAAAACAATTGCAGACAACTGACATATAGTAAACTTTTATCATACAATAATACAACATCAAAGGAAATATTACAAATATTACCCATTACTATTGAAAATTTGTTGAATAATTTGTTGAATTATTGTTTGAAAGCTGTTTGATTTATCCTATGACAGAGCTTTTTTAACATACTTTGAACAAAATGTTAAAAGATATATACTGGCAAGAAGATGTTATTTATTTACAAGAGAAGAATTTTACTCTAAAAATCTCAGGTACAGGTAACCCCCGTATAACACGGCACTTCTATAGCACAGATTCACTCTAACACGGTACGAGAATTGGTACCATCCCCCGTATAACATGGTACTTTTATAGCACGGATTTACTCTGACATGGTTCGAGAATTGGGTAAAACCCTTGTACAACAGCAAATGTAATAAATTTTTACATACTTAAGTAATAATAGTTCACGAAAATTATTATTTTCGTGAACTATTAGTACTTAAGTATGTAAATTTTCTCTTCTCGCCTTCTGTCGATACACGTGGTCCTTCTCGAAACTTGTTTCAATGTTGCCAGATCGCGACGCTTCTGCTTCTGATGTTGCCGAATGTTTTTCCCTTATTCCATACTTGCTTTATTCTTCATAAGTGCTTAGCACCATATAAGGAAATTTATAAAGACCTTTTAACTAGAAGCAAGCAATCTAAAATTACATACATTTTGCAAAAGGTAAAGCATGGATCTGAAGATAATGCAGAAAAATGCTCAGAGGATAAGGATAACTTGCCAAAAAGAAAACGCTCTCGGTTAATTAATAGTGTTTTTAGTGATGACGAAGAAAACATTGTTTAATTTATATTAATATGTATCACTTAAAAAAATTTTAATGAAGATATTTATCTTAATTATGAAAATATACTAGCATGTTTTTTAATTTTTGGAACCTAACCCTCCTTTTCGTATTAGTTCTTTGTTTCGTATAACACGGATTCGCATAACACGGCAATTTTTTGGAACGTAACTACTGTGTTATACGGGGGTTACCTGTAATATTCACTTGATTCCTTGGAATCCTTTGTTTTATTTATTGTCTAATATAAATTATAAATTCAAATCACTATTTATTCAACTTTGTTTAAATAAATATACAATTAATTATTATGCTTTTGTGTCATCTATCTTGATTTAAAATTTATCTTGTATACTAGTACAATATCAATTAACAGGACTTATTACACTGGATTTATGGATGCAGAAACTTAGTGTTACAGATCAGAAATAATATTTTTTATTCAATTCACCTGAATACATACACTTTGAACTTGTGTTTCGGACTTGTTTGTCCCTCATCAGCAGGCATTCAAAAGACACTTTCTACAATTAAAAATTTTTGGTTTTTTATTAAAGTTCAGGTGAATTAAATAAAAAATATTATTTCTGATCTGTAAGACTAAGTTTCTGCATCCATAAATCCAGTATAAAAACTCCTGTTAATTGATATTGTACTAGTATACAAGATAAATNACATGGAGAAGCATTATAGAAGGGGAGGGAGACGTATAAAAGGAGAGATAAGAATGAATTGGAGGGTAGTTTAAGTGAAAGAGAACAATCAAAAGATGTAAGTTGTTGATGTAAGTTTTATATAAAAAATAAATTTATAAATTTAATTTGATTTAATAGTGATGTATAAAAAATAGGAATATGCATGAAATTATTTGATTA
This sequence comes from Centruroides sculpturatus, assembly GCF_000671375.1. Taxonomy (NCBI): domain Eukaryota; kingdom Metazoa; phylum Arthropoda; class Arachnida; order Scorpiones; family Buthidae; genus Centruroides; species Centruroides sculpturatus. The sequence goes on along the minus strand of NW_019385651.1, from coordinate 90,644 downwards.
ATGTGGATTTCGAATATATTTGGAATTGTGAAGGATTTAGAATATACAGAATTTGTAAGAGTTTTATTATTTTATTGAGAAAAATTTTTTGTATTTAATTTTAATTTTTAATCATAATTGTAACCAAAAATTGTTAATTGTAGAAAGTGTCTTTTGAATGCCTGCTGATGAGTGACAAACAAATCTGAAACACAGGTTTAAAGTGTATGTGTTCAGGTGAATTGAATAAAAAATATTTTTTCTGATCTGTAAGACTAAGTTTTTGCATTCGTAAATCCAGTATAATAAATCCTGTTAATTGATATTGTACTAGTATACAAGATAAATTTTAAATATACAATTACTTTAAATGGCAAAAAAAAAAATTAATATGTTGAATGTTCTTTTTGTAAAATGATGGTAACGACGTTGGTAAATCACTTCTTCATGAATTGCGAGGTTATTTTTGAAATAAGATCTAGTATTTTTGGGATTGATTACAATTATACCAATTTATTGGAAGAATCTTCTAGCATGACTGTTATATAAATTGTATAAGATTTTTGTACACTTACTAAAACTTTTGTAATAACATTGCTTTTACAAGGGAGTAAATAAAAAATTGCTAAATCAATAAAATTGTTGTTATTAAAATTAAGTACAAGCAAAGTTACTAAATAATATGGCTTTGGAGCTGCTATTGTAATCACTTCTTCTATAGACTACTGCTCCCAATCAGGCAGTGTTCTGATCATTTGATAGTCAAAATTGATGAAAGTTGCTTTAGCATGTGTTAAATTTTTAAGTGATTTATGAAGATTTTTTTTGGTTTTCTGTTTTCTTTTTTACATTTTTATTAATGTATGATTTTTGGATTCTACTTTAGATTGTTTGTTTTTAATTTTAAAGAGATGCAGCAGAAAATATCAGTTTTTATGGAAGAGATGCATGAATTCAGAATTGGATTTCTTGGGTACACATTTATTATGTCTGTAACCTGACAGAAGAGTGAATTGCATCCTGTCTCATATCTTTTATTAATAGTGTTATTTATGTCAATATCATTACAATTCTGTTGTCAGATTCCCAGTAGCAAATAGGCAATGATAGAGATGTGAAGATGTCATGCAGAAAGTTGCTATAACAACAAAAATTGTACATTCTTACATCACTCTCAGGACTGCACTTTTTTGCAAGGTGCAGAAACAAGACATTTGCTTCAATGCAGAATACTAAATTGGCAAGAAAGTTGTCCTACTTATATTAAATTTGTAACTATAATGAAATTCTGGATAATTTTATGTAAATATTGCTAATAAACTGGATATTGAACTATATACTATATTTATTAATGAGACTATGTTTCATCTCTAAAATCGCACTTTTGTCAATGGCTGCACACCTTAGAGGTATGAAGGAATACAATACATGTCAGGAGTTGCAATTTGGCACAGAGTATTTGGTGCCCAAATTATGCACACACAAAATAAACCACACTTGTAGGTTGTCAGGGGACTGAGAACCGGGTCAAAATAAAATACAAAATGCTGAGACTGTTTCTACAAACAGACACGAGTGCGAGATTTGCGCAAGCATTGCTTGCACTCTCCGAGACATAGTCTTGTCCCAAGAATGGCTTCGCCATTTTACTTGTTTGTTTATTTTTAACTTTCATTGTTCTAACACTGGAACAGTTTTATTTAAAAAATCATTTTTAACTTTTGCTTTCTTATTTATTTCTATCAGTTAAGATATCATTTTCTCTTTAATGATGATTTTCTGCTTTTTGATTTCTCTACCATCAATATAGTTTCCAATAATGGAAACAGATGACTTTCTATGGAATTTTCGTATTACAAATTAAATCAGTGGGGTGATAAACATTTTCTAATTTTTTTAATGCATTACCAAAATAATGCATAGTTGTACAGGATGTTTTTATTATTGTATACATTCAACTGAAGTCATTGGGCTGCAATTTGAAAAAATTGTATACCTATGAATTCTTACTGTTGTCCTTCTGTCCATTTGTCTGCCTTTCCTTAATCTCAAGAATTGAATTAGATAGATGTAAGATGAGACCAGATATGGAAACCTTAGAGACAAGAGGCCTTGATAAAATATATAAGAACTTCCGATGCAAACTGAAAGTCATGTTATTTCAATTAAAAAATTTTCCTTTGAAATATCTTAGATGACCAGCACGACTCTATTGTTAAAGGGAAAGTATGATGTACAGGGGCATGACACTAGTAATTTGAGGTGGAGAGCATGTATTTTAAACTAAATAAATTAAAAATCTGATAAAAAATTGCAGCCCGACATTGCAATGTTGTTAAAATAAATAATTGCTTGTATTGAATATTAAAATGCTTTTGAAGAAAACATGAAATTTGAAAAGTCTATACATTATTTTAAAAAATTCACAAATCAGTTTATGAAAGGGTTGAATTATATTGTGGACTATTTTATATGAAAATTTTATTTTTATTGATTCATTAATAATTATTACAATTAATTTATACTGTTTTGTAAGAATTTAAGATATTTTTAATGAATTTATTGAGAAAATGTATTTTGCAAAAGCTTTTGAATTTTTATACATAAAATCATTACTTAAACAATTTTTTTTAATATTTAAAAAAAATTATTTTTGAGAAGGATTAAATGCATACGTCCTTAATTAAACTAATGAAGATTTTAAAAGAAAAATAATTTTAATGCTATGAAATAATTTTTTTTATTTAAAAAATAAAAATAAATTGTACAATTTTAGGCTGTATTAAACAACGTTTTGTCATTTATTCAGGAAGGTGTCCTGAAATTTTGAAAAAAAAAAAAACTCAACAGTTCTTTTTCTGAATTTAATTATATTTAGAAAGGTCTTAATTTACATTAAAAGTCATGTTACATATCTGTTTTATATATTTTTTTGTATATACTTGGCTTGCTTTTCTTCTGTATCCCAATCACAGCGAATCTAAAGAGCAAAAGTGGCTCTGGACAGAAAATTTTACTCTGCTCCTCAACCACATTATCTAGTAATCTTGGCACAAGTAATAAAATTTGTAAAAAATAAAACAATATACCATCTTTGTCATAATATTAAAATGTTTTAGAAATGTAAAAAACAAAACAGCTGAAAGAGATTGAGGGATCTATTCTAAGCTCTTCCAATAACTCAATGAAAGTGATACATGTGATATTCGATAAGTGTCCTCAGTGAAGGACAGTTAACGAACCTTAGACAAATCATACTTTTTGCTCCACATTAAGTAGGTTTCCCTACATGTAATTGGTTGAGATGCATCTTGGTTCCTTGCTATCAATAGCTGTTATGCTTTAACCAATCACAAATTAATTAACATTGTGTTTTTTGTCACATGATTGAAACCCCCCATTTCCAAGCAAAGCATGTGTGTTTAGTATTGTTGCATACCAGCATTAGCCAAATTTTTTTGTGTTAAAACATCATCAAATAGGGACAACGCAGCCAGCGAAATACAAGTCATCAGTTCAAGATATTAATTAAAACACTTCAGGTCTAGTTTTTCTCATAATTCATTGCATAAATGTAATAGTAATGGCTTTGGAAGATGATAAAATTCTTTAAAGCATTTATCATTCAGCTTTTATCATTCAGCTGAAAAGCTGAATGATAAATGCTTTAAAGAATTTCTGTAAAGAAATCTGTTTCATCTTGAAGATGAAACAGATTTGCAACATTGAATGCTAATTTTCTCTCTCTCACTTCAATTGCTTGTGAAGTAATATCATCTTTATACCTAAAGTTACCATGTTCTTTTTATTTTGTTACATTCTTAAAAGCACCTCAAGAATGATCAATAAGAAAATCTCAGTTATTGCATGAACTGCAAACAAAACATATGGCACAGAATAGCATTTTCACAGTTGATTAAACACCAATCATATGATTCCAATAGAAACTGGTTTTTATTTTATTCATTAGCATAACTATTCAATTCAGAGTAGGGGTGTGTTCGTTTATTTCTTTTTGTAACTCCGTGTGAGCATCATTTGTTTAAAAATTCTTGCGGAACGTGTTTCTATATTCCAGCTTGAGCGCGCACCATCGGATGACAAAAACAACCACTAGTGGAAGTAGTTTATGGAGGAAAGCAATATGGCGTCCTCTATGGCTCAGATAGTTTTGTTTCAAAGCCCATTATGTGGTTTTATGAATGAAAATTTAGAAGTTGTGAAGGCACAAGTTAGTGCACATGATGTAAATGTATTTTCGAATTTTTTTCGAATGATAGCCAGCATTCTAATTTTCTTTGTGGCTACTTTGTCGGCAAGATGATTCATTTTATGGTTAAATTTTACAATTGGGACCCTTCTTTTGTCTCTAAAAATGCATATTTTAAAATCGTAGAACCCTCTGTTACGATACTATCAATAGTATGGGAGCCACCATCTTTCTTTCTTTCACTGTCATTCTTAAATGCCTACAAACAGCAGCGCACTCTTGTAGTAGCGGAGACTCAAAGCGACTGCTATTAACAAATGTGACCTAGGTCTCCTGATCAATGTGTTAACTCCCATGAGGGTAGCCACATGTCTACTTCCATCTCTTTTATCTGACATAGATCCTTTCAGCTCAGGCTGATTCATGTCTACTTTTTTGCTGCACAAACTATATTACAATATTATTTAATATTTTCAATCACATTTAAACTCTAAATTAGTGGATGCAATTCCATTTATTATGTAAATGAATACTAGCTGGAAAGTACTGAGTTGAACTCTATACTTTCCAGCTAAAGCTCAAAATAACTGAAACAGGTGGAAAATAAATAATGTAACTAACTAAATATAACTATAAATAAAATCCTCTCTTGCTACTTCAAAATAAATTACTTGTATTATTTCAGGAATTATCTGAAGACATTTACAATGTGGATGAAACAGGCTACACTTGACTGTTCTAACTTATTTCTTGTGCTGTAGAAGAAAAATACAAGTGACTTTTAGTTTTTAATTTATTAAGAGGCTTATTTGGTTTTTTTGCACACATTGTTATGGTAAATGCAATGCTTTAAGGAAAAATTGTAATATAATTCACAAATGACTCAAAGAATCTACAGGGGAAGAATTTGATGCAGAATATACTGTAATGATGATGATGTAAAAGTTACTAAAAAAAGTCATGAAACAGAACAAAAGTTGGTGAATAACAATGAAATTACATCTGTATGTAATTTTTTATATTGAACAAGACAAAAAATGGAGCAAATTCATTCCTCCAAAAATACTCATACTTAAGCCTCACTATTAATTTCCATATTACTGATGAAAAAAATTTGATTCATCAAATTGTAATTGGCATTACAATTTGATGAATCAAATTGTAATGCCAATTACAAAAGGCATTACAATTTGATTGTAATATTGGGTAATTTTTGATGTGATTGTATATTGTAAAAGATTTCTTGATGATATATCTAATCATAGCAGAGAAAGAGATGCTAAAGATATAATTATTATTGAACTAAAAACATTATTACAGACATGATAGGAACTGAAGGCAAATCAGAAGTAAAAATTTGTTACTACTTGATTCCTGTACTTATTAACTTGTAAAAAGTAAAATAATTATTGTGCATGATACATAAACTGTAAAAAAACATATAGAAAGAGAATAAATTAAAAACAAAAATGATAAAAGATTGAAGTATTAAAAGATGCCATGCAAATTTCTTTTCTCCCTCTCACAGTGTATGCAATTTATTCTGTTTAAATTATTTTGAATTTCTTGCCTCCTCACTTTAAGAAAATTTGATTTTACTTTACTTTATTTTGCAGTGTGAATCATACTCTTATTTAAATAAAATTTACAAATTAATTTAAATAAAATAATGAAATTTTTTATATGACATAGAAATGACAGCTAATTATGTAATCAATTTTATGCAAAGTTTTTCTTTTTTTTTTTTTTGTAAGTGAATAAAGAGTTTTTAATAAAAAATTTATATAATTGTGTACAAAATGGGCTTAAATAGACTTGGCTGAATATTACATAATGGAATATTAAAATGGAAATGCAGTGACCTTAATAGTCGAAGAATAATGTCATGATTAGTCAGGGAATCACAGATGAAATTACCTGCATGGATTCTGTATACACGTTTGATGTAACGTCAGATTTTGGCTAGTTGCACCAGTCAATCCCAAGTTGGCACACAAAGTATGAAGCAAAGATTTGTAGCACATGAATCAGATATTGGTTGATCTGTTTGGTCAATATGAGAAGTTGCCAATCAAAAAAACACAACACCTTAATTTGCTGAGAAAACTTTTAATGAAAAGCTAACGTTTTCAGCCAACTCTATTGGCCATCATCAGGCTAAGCTTTTTCGAATACAAAGAAAATAGAACAAAATTTTTAAATACAAAAAAACAAAATAACGAACGAAATATATATATATAAATAAATGTATAAATAAAAATAAAATAAAATAAAAACTCTTATTATAAAATATGTATATGAAAAAAAGCATAGGATAATTAATCATTAAAAACGTAACACAATAATACATTATGCTAAATTCTATAAACCGCAAGATATGCAAAAAAACACTAAAAACAAGGCATTAAGATCTGTCCATTCGCTTGATTAAGTACTTCCAGGCGGAAGGCAACCCTTCAGCATCCCTAGAATTAATGCATGTATCATGT
>NW_019385651.1:71506-77589 GCF_000671375.1 Centruroides sculpturatus | reverse complement strand
GTAAGTCTAATACAGCACTAATTTTATACATTTCTTGTGAAAGAAACACTTCTTATTCAACGGCCATAAAAATTATTTATATTAATGATGTCTCGAAAGGTTAAGTTATTTTTCTGCGAAAAATTCGTTATCAGAAATCGCGGCCACCGTTTCGTGTGCTGTTCCGTGACGAAAACAAACTTTGAGCAACGGCGTAGTCGAACGGTACACACTTGGTAAGTAATCCTATAATTTTTTGTTTATAGCATAGTTTATACAGATTGTTCCCAAAAAATTATACGTGTTTTGGAAATGTTGAGTGGAATTAGTCTAGAATCAGTTAATTTTATAGAAGAAAACCTTTCAAACAGCCTTAGTCCGTAAAGTTCACACCTATCGGGCTGCGATTGGCTCACGTATTTAATCATTCCTACAACGTAAAATTTGATTAACGTGGAACGTATCTAAGCGTTATAGGGGGGTCTACTGTATAATACTGTACAGATGATAGTAAACTCAATTTACCCGCCTAAATTCTCCATAGCGTGGTGCTGGACAGCGGAAAGTAGTTCGGCTGCCCGATGACGTTTTACCGAATTATAGGAGTTTTTTTTTATCAGGTTTGTACGGATACCGTCACAATTTTTTCGCCTCTTATAGGAATCGTAATTATAGGAACCTGTGTTATAGGGGGGTCTACTGTATTTTTAAATTATACAGCAATGATGCCATAAAAATCATAGAAGTTGGATAAAGCAATCTACATAACAAAGGGATTAAGTAGGAATTGAAAAGCAAATTGAAAAACAATTATAATTTAAACTGGAATTGAAAGTTGTTATAGTATTTCTCAGAATTAGAATAGGCTAATGCTTTATATCTTGAATTTGTATTATTACTTCAACGTTGTACTTAGCAACAAGAATTCTTCAAAATGTGATGATTGAATTTTTCAAAAGATTTTAAAATGTAAATGTTACATCACACCTTTATTTTATAATCTCAAATTTTATGCAAGTATGCTGGAAATTTTAAATAGATTAAAATATTTTAAATATGCAATTTTCTAATGTATGTTTTACTTTGTAAAATAAACATAGAACTATTTTCCTTTACATATTTAGACTAATGAACATTCTTATTTTTGGAAAGACTAATAAAGGAAAGATAATTCAAACTGGAAAAATGTGCAAATAATAATCACATTGATAACCTTTGCTTTATTCCTAATATATTACAAATGACAAAATGTTTGAACAGCTTGACTGCCCTGCTTTAGGTCAGTTACATATATGTTCTGTTTAGAATGCTTTTTTTCTAGTTTTTTTACATTCAAACTCAATTTAAAATTTAATTATTTTTGAAATTTACACAATTTAAAATTACCAAATTAAACTTTACAACAAATATATTCTACATACCATATTTACTCGAATATAGGACGATCTTGCATATAGGATGAAGTGTGACTTTAAAGATCAAAATAAAGTAAATTAGATTTATTAATACAATTCTAATTTTATATCAAATGCATGTCAATTCACACATTGTCCCACAAAAATTACTGGCATCTTAAACTTCAAGAAAAAATCTTGTAAAATTGACAACATAATTTGTTCATGTAAAGCTGGACAATCGAGAACCTTTTGTGCCAATTCTTAACAGTTGAATTCACTCTTTGTTGATTACACTTATGAGTTTCTTCGAATTTCCAAATAATCATCTGTTTTTGCGTGGGAATGGATTAAAACTTATATCGGGCTCCCGTGTAATTTTGGAATTCAATTAAAAATTTTTTCTTTTCCTATTGCAATCTCTACTTTTGTCACTGTGTAAAATATAAAAACTTTTTTTTTGTAAATCAGAGTTAAAATAAAATCTGTTTGATTCAATAGAGGTCACATTTTTAAAAAATATGTCAAGGTTAGCTCTACTTTTGACCACTACTGTAATATATAGGATTTCTTAACTTCAGGATTAAAAAACACAGATTTAGATATTGAAAAAAGGGAAACAAACAACATTTTTTATATAAGCCTTGGAACCTGGAATTAAAGCTAAACTAGACCAAGCAGCATTGATTAAGAAGTGTTTTAATAAAGAAGAAACTAAATTTTTGAGTTATTAAAGATATTTAAAACATCATTGGAGAAAGAGTGCATTAATATAAGAGAGACAGATGCATTATCAAATGATTGGAAAGCATTTTATGATAATCCAAAGAAAAAAGTTTATTATAATAACTCAATTGAATGATGGGGTATTAAAATAAAATCATGTAGAATATATTTGTTTTAAAGTTTAATTTGGTAATTTTAAATTGTGTAAATTTCAAAAATAATTTAAATTTTGAATTCAGTTTGAATGTAGAAAACTAGAAAAAGAGCATTCTAAATGGAACATGTATGTAACTGATCTAAAGCAGGGCAGTCAAGCTGTTTGAAAACATTTGTCGTTTGTAATGTGCTACTGCAATAAAGCAAAGGTTATTTATGTGATGATTATTTGGAAAGACTACAGTGGGTGATCGGTTAATGACCATAATTCATTCCAAGACTGTGTTTGCTACCTGAACTGTTTGTTAACTGATTATTGATTTACCATAGATTTTTATGGGAATTTGATTAATTCGTTCTAGAGACCCCAAAAATAAATAAAAATTTATATACTTTCNTTTGATTTTAAAATTTTTGTTCTATTTTCTTTGTATTCGAAAAAGCTTAGCCTGATGATGGCCAATAGAGTTGGCTGAAAACGTTAGCTTTTCATTAAAAGTTTTCTCAGCAAATTAAGGTGTTGTGTTTTTTTGAGTTTACAAGCAAGTGCTGACTGAGTGTAATATAGTTGCCAATCAAATTGCAAATTGGTCAAGCATTAGACCTAAATTACATATATACAATATATATAAATTTTAAAATGCTTTTATTAATTTTTTTTATACATATAAAAAGCAGTAAAATGTATATTAATGAATGAAAACAGAATTGCTTTCAATGACATTTTGTAAATTTCAGTATTTCACTGTCAAACTTACAAATTAAATTGTAATAATGAGGTTTGTTTCAAGATGTCACCTGTCAAGTATACATTTTGTTTTCAGAATGCTTTTAATTATAATAACTATTGAAATAATTACAATAAAACTACATGATGTATTAATATGAAGGAGACAAACTAAAGAAACATTACCATGTTTTTCTTCTATTTGCTTGTAATCTGTGAAATTTGTGTCAAAAGTTTTTAAAGACAGATTTACATTACAATTTCAAAAATGCTTTTAAGTTTCTAATCAGTTAATTAATTTGATATATGAGAAATTCTGTTAACTTGCTTTTTATAATGATGACAATTTTTTATTATTTTTTTTAGGTTCTTGATATGTATCCTAAGACTCCAATGGGACATAAGGATATATTTAATATTATTCGTTCAAAAGGTTTAAAAGATGTCAGGTAAATTGTTTACTTGTAATTGGTAATTTAATTTGCTAAAAGTTGTTATTGCTTTATACATACAGAAGTTCTGAACTTTCAGATAAAATGCATTTCTAAAAGTCTACAAAAGTCAAACAACAGAGTTGCATGTCATAAAGGAAATTCTGCTTACAGAATGCTAAAAAGGAAAATTATAAAATTTCTTATTATGGTTGAAATGTTTTAGATTTTTAGAATGAGTATAAAGTGCATAAAACATTATTTAAAGCATTAAAACTAAATTAAACAGAAAACAGACAAAAATGAATTTTTACAAATAATTATAAAATCAAAGTTATCTAAATTAAAATTGAAAGTGATTCAAACTTGTTTTTTGGCTGAAAATGTGCAAAAGTCTGGATTTGGCTAATGAAAAATACGAGGGTCATTCTAAAAGAAAAGAACGTTTTGATCTGACAAGCCGTGCAGTTCTCCCACCACCCCCACTGCTGCGTCAAGGACCTTCCCATTTTTTTGTGCCAGTCTGATGCTAACAGCAAGCCACAACAATTATTTATTGTTTACAGTGTGACTTTGAAATGTGTGACAAAATTAATGATCCCGCCAAGTGTGAGGTTCATAGTGTAATATGCTTTTTGAATGCGTAAAAAGTCTGCCCTATCAAAATTTACAGGCAGATAACCGAGGTTTATGGTGATGTGATGAATGAAGCTTCAGTTTGAAATAAACGGTGGGGATTGTTGTCCAGAGACATTGTACTTCTTCAAGATAACGCACGTCCGCATGCTGTTGCATTGACGAAGAACGCACTTAAACTGCAATTTAAGTGGAAGTTTTGGACATCCTTCTTATAGCCCGGACTAAGCTCCGAGTGATTATCATCTTTTTCCAAAATTGAAGGTTTTTTCGCCAGGAATCACTATGGAAGTGACAACGAACTGAAAGAGGTCATTATTAATGACTGGTTCAAGAACTTGGTGGTAACTGAGCGTGCAGAAGGCATAGAAAAACTGGTGATATGCTATGACAAATGTTTAAATTTGTATGGTGACTACATAGAAAAATAAGCTAAGGTATCATATGTGTTGTAAAATAAGTTTTGTTTCATTATCTTAAATAAAAATATCTAGAGAAACAAATGTTCTTTACTTTTAGAATGACCTTTGTAATTTAAGAATATCAAAATGTTATGTACAAAAGACTGAGTTATCCGAAAGCAAAATGTCTGAAAGATGAGAGCTGTCTGTATTTGGAACATTTAATTATTATGATAATATTGCTTATGTTGCTTATTTATGACATTGTAAGATTTTGATGTAATTATCTAATTTTACTGAAAACTTAATATTCATATCAGACATGTGATCATACACTGTCTATACTAATCATTTTAGCCAGTATAATTAATCCTTTAATATTTGTTGTTGAATGATATCAAGCGATTGAATATTTAATGATTACTTATTTTGCAAAATATATATGTATGTGTTATTTGACACAGAACTATTACATTTCTGTGCCATTTTTATAATTTTATAATAAAAAAAATTTTTTTTAAATTTAACTTACTGTTATATTTATATTTAGAAAATAATTTATAGCATTTTATGATTGAAAGTACCTGTACATGAATGTACTAGGTCAGGCATGGCCAACGTACAGCCCCTCTAATGAATTCATGTGGCCTGCGATGAATTTTTCAATATTAGCTACTCAAGTCCGAATAGCTCGATGAAAAATTCTGACACCTAAAGAAAAAAAAGGTCGCCAACTCGCTGTGCGTTTAGAGTTAACGCTCTATTACAAATCTTTTAAGTACAGCATAGAATGTTGATAAAGCATGATAATGTGAAAAATGTATCTGTAATCTCTATCTGCAATTTAGTCTTACGGGGTGACTACCACAATGAGATCTTGCACCACCTCAAAATCTTCCTAAGGCAGCCTCTGGTTCAGCCTGTGGAAAAAGTTTTCTTTCCAATTTGGCCCGGTGGGCAAAATCTGTTGGCCACCCCTGTACTAGGTGTGGAACACCTAGTACAGGGGTGGCCAACAGTTTGATTACCTTCAGTGCCTGATTGCCTTCAGTGATCCAATCTCAATGTTTCATATTACTTTCTGATGCTCTCATATCTGTTTTACAATCTTATAATAATTTTATAATTTTTTAAACAATATTAGTTTATATACATAATATTTATATATATAAACTAATATTGTTAACTATTATAAATTTAATATTGTTATATATATATACAGTAGAGCATCGATTTTCCGAAAGTCAATCATCCGAAAGAATTCCAGTCGGCAAATTTAAATTTTCGCCAGTGCTGTGGCGCTTCAATCTTTGGCTATGTCTAGGGCTACTCAAATATTTTACATTTTTGATACTAAATTAACATCTGAAGTATAATTTTTTATTGTTTTTATATTTTTCAATATATTTATTTTGTTTGTACAAAATAAAAAAATAATTTTTAACGATACAATAGTCTTCGTTAGGCTTAACATCGACAAAAATTCAACGCAAAGCAACATGCAACGGATAAAAATTTCGACATCGGATACGTTAAACTATTTTTTCATACGTAAATCAGTTATCCGAAATATCAGTTATCCGGACAACCCCAGTCCCCAATTGATTCGAAAAATCGACGCTCTACTGTATAT
>NW_019385651.1:12527-69726 GCF_000671375.1 Centruroides sculpturatus | reverse complement strand
GTAAGTCTAATACAGCACTAATTTTATACATTTCTTGTGAAAGAAACACTTCTTATTCAACGGCCATAAAAATTATTTATATTAATGATGTCTCGAAAGGTTAAGTTATTTTTCTGCGAAAAATTCGTTATCAGAAATCGCGGCCACCGTTTCGTGTGCTGTTCCGTGACGAAAACAAACTTTGAGCAACGGCGTAGTCGAACGGTACACACTTGGTAAGTAATCCTATAATTTTTTGTTTATAGCATAGTTTATACAGATTGTTCCCAAAAAATTATACGTGTTTTGGAAATGTTGAGTGGAATTAGTCTAGAATCAGTTAATTTTATAGAAGAAAACCTTTCAAACAGCCTTAGTCCGTAAAGTTCACACCTATCGGGCTGCGATTGGCTCACGTATTTAATCATTCCTACAACGTAAAATTTGATTAACGTGGAACGTATCTAAGCGTTATAGGGGGGTCTACTGTATAATACTGTACAGATGATAGTAAACTCAATTTACCCGCCTAAATTCTCCATAGCGTGGTGCTGGACAGCGGAAAGTAGTTCGGCTGCCCGATGACGTTTTACCGAATTATAGGAGTTTTTTTTTATCAGGTTTGTACGGATACCGTCACAATTTTTTCGCCTCTTATAGGAATCGTAATTATAGGAACCTGTGTTATAGGGGGGTCTACTGTATTTTTAAATTATACAGCAATGATGCCATAAAAATCATAGAAGTTGGATAAAGCAATCTACATAACAAAGGGATTAAGTAGGAATTGAAAAGCAAATTGAAAAACAATTATAATTTAAACTGGAATTGAAAGTTGTTATAGTATTTCTCAGAATTAGAATAGGCTAATGCTTTATATCTTGAATTTGTATTATTACTTCAACGTTGTACTTAGCAACAAGAATTCTTCAAAATGTGATGATTGAATTTTTCAAAAGATTTTAAAATGTAAATGTTACATCACACCTTTATTTTATAATCTCAAATTTTATGCAAGTATGCTGGAAATTTTAAATAGATTAAAATATTTTAAATATGCAATTTTCTAATGTATGTTTTACTTTGTAAAATAAACATAGAACTATTTTCCTTTACATATTTAGACTAATGAACATTCTTATTTTTGGAAAGACTAATAAAGGAAAGATAATTCAAACTGGAAAAATGTGCAAATAATAATCACATTGATAACCTTTGCTTTATTCCTAATATATTACAAATGACAAAATGTTTGAACAGCTTGACTGCCCTGCTTTAGGTCAGTTACATATATGTTCTGTTTAGAATGCTTTTTTTCTAGTTTTTTTACATTCAAACTCAATTCAAAATTTAATTATTTTTGAAATTTACACAATTTAAAATTACCAAATTAAACTTTACAACAAATATATTCTACATACCATATTTACTCGAATATAGGACGATCTTGCATATAGGATGAAGTGTGACTTTAAAGATCAAAATAAAGTAAATTAGATTTATTAATACAATTCTAATTTTATATCAAATGCATGTCAATTCACACATTGTCCCACAAAAATTACTGGCATCTTAAACTTCAAGAAAAAATCTTGTAAAATTGACAACATAATTTGTTCATGTAAAGCTGGACAATCGAGAACCTTTTGTGCCAATTCTTAACAGTTGAATTCACTCTTTGTTGATTACACTTATGAGTTTCTTCGAATTTCCAAATAATCATCTGTTTTTGCGTGGGAATGGATTAAAACTTATATCGGGCTCCCGTGTAATTTTGGAATTCAATTAAAAATTTTTTCTTTTCCTATTGCAATCTCTACTTTTGTCACTGTGTAAAATATAAAAACTTTTTTTTTGTAAATCAGAGTTAAAATAAAATCTGTTTGATTCAATAGAGGTCACATTTTTAAAAAATATGTCAAGGTTAGCTCTACTTTTGACCACTACTGTAATATATAGGATTTCTTAACTTCAGGATTAAAAAACACAGATTTAGATATTGAAAAAAGGGAAACAAACAACATTTTTTATATAAGCCTTGGAACCTGGAATTAAAGCTAAACTAGACCAAGCAGCATTGATTAAGAAGTGTTTTAATAAAGAAGAAACTAAATTTTTGAGTTATTAAAGATATTTAAAACATCATTGGAGAAAGAGTGCATTAATATAAGAGAGACAGATGCATTATCAAATGATTGGAAAGCATTTTATGATAATCCAAAGAAAAAAGTTTATTATAATAACTCAATTGAATGATGGGGTATTAAAATAAAATCATGTAGAATATATTTGTTTTAAAGTTTAATTTGGTAATTTTAAATTGTGTAAATTTCAAAAATAATTTAAATTTTGAATTCAGTTTGAATGTAGAAAACTAGAAAAAGAGCATTCTAAATGGAACATGTATGTAACTGATCTAAAGCAGGGCAGTCAAGCTGTTTGAAAACATTTGTCGTTTGTAATGTGCTACTGCAATAAAGCAAAGGTTATTTATGTGATGATTATTTGGAAAGACTACAGTGGGTGATCGGTTAATGACCATAATTCATTCCAAGACTGTGTTTGCTACCTGAACTGTTTGTTAACTGATTATTGATTTACCATAGATTTTTATGGGAATTTGATTAATTCGTTCTAGAGACCCCAAAAATAAATAAAAATTTATATACTTTCTTATTGTGTTTATTTATATGTAATAATAAAAATACATATATACACAGTCTTGCATTTTTATCAGTCATGTTTTTTCTGTTTGTGAAGGTCAAAGAATCTGTTTAATGTCGATTGCTTCTCTCTCTTCAGTAATTTTCAGAAGTAATTAATAGTATTATCATTGTAGAGATCTCCTAGCCTATTAACCTCAACCTAGTTTGAATGCCATTCTAAGACCATTATTCTGACATCATCTCACTTCTTCAAAAGATCTTTAATAGCAGATGTTAGCATTGGTCCTCTTTTGTCTTTTGCTTTTTCATAAGAAAACACATCTTGCTGAGATTCTTGGTACTTCATTCAAGAGTTCTTGGGGTTCTTGTGACATCAGATCAGTTTCAGGTTCCATTATGAGCTCTTCAATGTCATCTTCATTCACCTCCAGTTCAAAATCTCTAGCAGTTGTCACACTTTCATCCATAATTTCAGGGACATCATTTCCGTCTCCCTGAATGCAGGAAGGAACTTTTGCCAATCAGAATTCAACTGTCATTGAATGACTTCTGACCACGTCTTTTGACCAAGTCAGACAGCTTCAAGAATATCAAATTTTTCTTTCCAAAACGTTTTAATGTCATTGTTGAGGAGAACCGGCATGCTTCAAAACACCTTGAATTGTATCTCCTCATATGACGAATGTGGAATTTATTTCTTCAATTATCAAAAAATTTCTCTAGCTTTTAAATGAAAGTCATACTAGTTACATTGCTTTTCATTTCCCTTTCTATTATCTAAATTAAAGCAATCTATCCATTTTTTCATGGATGGTACATCTTTGTTTCTCAGATGCGATTTTCATTACACCTTTAGCTGCTTGAGTCTTTGCGATTATTTTTTCTTAGCTAAGATTGTGCCTACTGTAGAGCTGTTCAAGCCACACTGCCTGACAACATCAGACATCTTTTTTCTGTCCACTCTCTACCTTGGCTATTATCACTTGCTTGGTTTCTGAGTTATTGACAAACTGTTTTTTTAGACTCCATAATATTATAAGTTTCTTTTTTAAATAAAAAGTTTAGAAAAGCACTGACAAAAGTTCAGGGAACAGAAATCAACTATTATTCACAAAAAAACGCGCAAAAAATTATGTAAATATGAGCCTGAATTAAATTCGGAATTTGGTGTAAAACGGTGTAAAAATGGTGTAAAAATTTGGTGAATATCTGATGGGATGTTAAACTCTCACTTTTCGAAAATAAAAACCAATGCAAAACTTAACAAGTGCCCAACAGTCCTTCAAAGTCTATAAAAAGTTCTTTCTATCAGAAAAGTAAACAAAAGGCTGGAGTTTCAAAGTTCAGAGGATTACTATTCGATCGGTATCAGGTTGAGCGTCGATGTCGACATCTCCCATGATCTGAAAGGTTTTGAATTGTCACTCGGAGACAAGGGAGACCAATTGGTATTCATTATTTTATATTGCTTCTTGTGTTGGTTCAGGTGTTTGTTGTCTGAACATTAAAATCTTTCACGAAAGTGTTCGTTGTCCAATTTCTTCACAGTCCGAACTGTTATTAACCGATCACCCACTGTATAATAAATATTGCCAGGATATAAATATAACATATTTAAAATGTATATTACTTGGTAGCAACAGTGAGGATATGCAGTTTGTGTTACTTGAAAATGAATGAACTGAAATTTATCCTTTTGTACTCTTGTATTTCTGGATTACTTACAATAATTTTTGTCAATTCAGTCTAAAAATTGTACATTAATTTATATATATTACTTTACTTTTGAGACATTTTCTTAAATTCTTAAAATATTGTTATATTTATCTTATGTACTTTATATATATATATATAAACAGGGATTTCTCTGGAAAATTTAAAAAATTGCCACCAGTTTAAATTTTTTTTTGTCACTTCAAATTATTTATTGCCACTAGTTTTGCTTACTAATTAATGTAGGCACTTGTAGCCTTATCACTTATCAGTTTGGAGTCTGGAAAGCAAAAGTAAGAATATGTTAAGCTGTCATATAGAAATAGGAATCATTTTTGAATAATTTTTTAATGAATAATTCCAAATAACACATTTCATCACAATGCTTAAACATATTTCACAAAATCTGTCATATCAAAATTTTTATGCATTAGTTACTAAAATGAGATCAAAGTGGAAATAAGTCGTCACCCCTCCAAAAATCCACAAGCTAGAAATGCTGGATGATATTGCATGAAAACTGCCTTTGGTTCTCAACATTACTTCCTTCTTTTCTGTCCAAACTTGCCATATGATGTCATGACATTGCTAGGTGTGTGGTGCAAGGGCCTCTCATCATACAGGAGCTATACATTCTGCTGTTTTTCCTGAAGCATGCATTGTGATTCAATTTTATGCTTAATGTCAAAATAAGCAGACTAATGTTTTTATGCCAGCATTATATTTTTATTGGCATTTTAATAATAAAAATATTGTCAAGTAGCAATTTTGGTTTATGCAGTGTGACTCCTAGTATAAAGTTCTTTTTCATATTTTTATTATTTAATATATAGGGTCTTCCAGAAAGAATGCTACCATTTAAATTACTGTAATTATATTAATTATTACCTGAGAAGTATATGTTGTACAGCAATCAATAGAGTAACTGTTCCAGTTTCATCTATCATCTGCTTTCAAACATTTTTTTTTTTTGTCTACTGCCTCTAGGAAATGCTGTAAACAAAAATGGCAACTCTGTAACAGAGAAGATATTTTGTGTTTAATAGTCTGCATAGTTATCATTTTGCAGTAAGACTTGTTTGATGGATCACTTTGAAATTGTCTGTGAAACTCAAAAAAATCAATGAAAATCATATTGCACAATGATGACTGATTCTGACTTTGCAAACTTATATCATGAAATACTTTCTCTGTTGCAGAAGTCATTTTAGTTTATGGTGATTCCTAGAAGCAATAGACGAAAAGATGTTTGTGTGCAGATGGTAGATGATATTTGGACTTTTACTCTATCAATTGGGGTACATTGCATATTTTTCAGGTGATAATTGGATCCAGTTATGCAAAAGGCTACCAACCCTCAACATATTTAAACTGAGTAAATCACAATTATTATGCCTTTGGGCCTATTATTATTATGCCTATATCTTAATTTAATATTTATCTTATATACTAGTACTTTATCAATTAATTAACAGGACTTATACTGGATTTATGGATGCAGAAATTTAGTCTTACAGATTAGAAATAATATTTTTTTATTTAGTTCATCTGTACACATACACTTTAAACTTGTAACAATCCACGAAAAACTTTTTTTTTACGAGTGTTATGTCACTATTAAATTCCAAAGGTTTTTCGTGGATTGTTATTATTCAACGCAGCGTTAAGTGGTTGGAAGTCCTTTAAACTTGTGTTTCGGACTTGTTTGTCCCTCATCAGCAGGCATTCAAAAGACACTTTCTGCAATTAACAAATTAAAAAATTTCTTTTTACAATTACAAAAATTAAAATAAACATAAAAATATTTCCCCAACAATAAAATAACAAAATTTTTACAAATTCAATATTTTCGAACTCCTTCATAATTCCAAATATATTCGTAATTTATATTAACCTTATAATTTCATACGTATTCATATTTTTTATACATCATAATTAATCAGATTAAATTTATAAATTTATTTTCTTTAAAACTTACATTAACAACTTACATCTTAGATTGTTCTCTTTCACTTAATCTACACTCCAATTCATTCTGATCTCTTCTTTTATATGTCTCCCTCCCTCCCCCTTCTATAATACTTCTCCATGATTGGTGGATCTCCCTTCCCATATTATTATTTATTCTATCCGTTTGTTTAATTATATTGATGTGTTTACATGGACAAAACATGTAAAAAGTTTTTTAATCGAAATGTTGAAGGAAGGACACAGATAAATATAATNAATTTTGCTCAGATCTAACTGAAGCGCCACTTGTAATCGTCTAATGCGCCACGTTTGGCGCATGCGCCACGTTTTGGCCACCCCTGGGTTAAACTGTACTGTCTGTGTATTCTGAATTTCATATCTCCCAGGTGATTTATTGCGGAGTTACAACAAAAAAAAACAATCATTGCTTAAGTTTAGTACACCAGTGTATGTTAAACTATCTATATTTATGTTGTGATTTCAAAAAAGTGATTCTTAACTATAATACAGTACATAAACATTAAGAGTACTTAAAAGTGATACATATATTTAAAGATTTTAAATGACCAATGAACAGTTAATACATTGATTAGTTATAACAAATAATTATATTATTTCCTAAAAGAAAGTAGTTATTGAAGTACTGTACTCTTTTTTTATAATTTTCAAGTTTATAATACACTAGCTGTTACCCATGACTTCGCCTGCACAGATTTTGCAAGCAAACCACATTTATATTCAGTATTTTCAACAACCATAGTAATTGTTATATAACACCTACTGCTGAGAATTAAACAAACTGTTTTCAATTTGATCAATTTTCTGGAACGTTTACAATCATTCTATAATTGAACCAATATGCAATAACAAATTTGAATTTAAAACTGTTCGAACATTTGGTTAAAAAATCAAAATATATAAAAATATTTAAAACAATGTCTGAAATGTTNAAATTACTAGATATGGATATTCTAGTAATTTCTGAAATATGAGGATATTCTAGCTTTGAATTATCCAAAAATTAGAAAAAAAAACTTCAAATTAAACAAGTAATTTTTACATTATATTTAATAGGAAACTCGAGGAATTTGTAGAATTCGAAATAACCATGTTTGGCTGTATTTGAAAATGTTTCAAATTTGTATCTTTGCCATATGTTTACAGTACCAACTTTGATCCTTAATATCACCATGACCAATGAACTGATTTGGATGAAATTTAGTGTCCATGATGAGCACTATTGACATCTTAAATTTTGAATAAATTCATTGGATCATTTTGGACTTATGCTATTGGCTAAGGTATATAGAGATAAGGTAACACAACTTGCTTTAGTGGGAATGCCACTATGCATGATGTCACTATTGAGAAACTTGACTCATTACCACTTTGTAGCATGTGCTGTTTATGTCAGAAACGCAATTCTGAACTTTCATGTAAAGACTGTTAGAAATTTCTTGTTATAAATATGCTTCTTCAACAAAACTAAAGTTTTAAAAAAATGTTTCATAAGTGACAAAATAATCTATTGCTTTTTTATTTAATATAATATTAATTAATTAATGGAGGTATTACAATAGATACAATAGCTGTAGAGCTAGGTATTAAATAACATCTGCATATTTATACTGGTAAAACATTGCATCAATATATAATTATAAATTTTTTAATGTCTGGATGTGCAAGCATATGAAGCTTGCCACTTTCTTGCCTGTTTTTGGTGTTGTTTAGTGGATCTTTTGATCTTGTTTTCTGCATTTATATAATGTATCCTTATAAAAAGTCTTGTTCTGATATACAATTTTATTACTTGGGGATGCAAATGTAGAAAATTCTTTGATAACATTTTGCAGAGGCCCTTAATGACATTGCTCACTTTGGAAAATATTGTTTCCAATAAACAGCAAAAATGTTACTTCCAATAGCTTTACAGTGTTCAGCCAGCTATCTGTCGGCATTATCAAGCCATCTTGAGACAACTTTTCTATTCAGTCATTGCTCAATTCAAGTGAAGAAAGCTTCATTTCTTCATTATTATGACCAAGAGAAATATCAATTTTCTTGCAGTGATAAGCAATGTAACCAGCTAAGTAGCACAGTCCCTGTTTAGAACATTCAGCCATTGGTACTGACAGACAAGATGGATAAATTTCTAAAGTAATTTCTTGTACCTTTAAGTTCCCTTCAGTCATCTTAAATGCTTCTTCCATACTAGGAATTAATCCAGTGAAAAGATGTGATGTAACTTTGAGAAAAGATGCTGATGAAAAGGTATTCATCAGCATCTTTGTCAACTGCTACTGGACATGAAGAGCTTAATGTAATGTCAGTAACATTACATTAAGCTCTTATATTACTTCAATGTTGGAAAATATTGTTTCCAATAAACAGCAAAACTGTTACTTCAAAAAGAAATGTACTTCAAAAATGTTATTTCCAAAAGAATCATTTATGTCTATGTCAGTAACATTTCTATTCATGATCATAAGACATAAATGATTCTTAAATTCAACAGGGAGGGGTGGTCATATGTTCTTTTTAATGCACGAATCTGAGAAAAAAAATTTTCTAAACAGTCTTGATTAAATTTTGCAGTTAAAATGTATTTAATATTGTAATTCTTACCAAGGTCTGTGTTTACGAGCAGAGGAGCGAATGAATGGACATGAGGAAGCCTTTCTGAAATGGTAATAAATGTGTTATTTTTCCTACCTCGTATTCTTACAAATAAAATAAAATTTGCAAAGTACTTGTTCTTGGATTTCTGTATGCATTCCAAAGGCACTAGCAATTTGACAATCATCAATTTTAGGGACTCTTGAATTGTGAGGATGTCAAAAGTATCATTTACAAGTTTAACAAAATCAGAAATTTCCTGGTCATTAGGTAGAAGGAAAGATATTGCTTGAGCAACATGATTAGAAAATAATTGGTAAGCAAGATGAACTCTTTCATGTTCTCTTCCATGCACATCCACATGTCAGTTTTGGACATAGCTTTATTTCCCCATTATCCAGGGATAATATTTTCAGTAAAACATCTTTATTCACATGTTTTCCTCCTGGTAAGATAATGCCCTCGTCTAATACACAGGTTCTCAAACTTATTTCGACCACCGCCCACTTTGAGATTAAAAAAAATCTAGTGCCCCTATATTTTTAATTTACCTTTTTTCATTACCATCTATTGCATATCTTAAGAACAGTTATTGCAAATATAATTTTTAAACATGTATTATTATATGGATAGGATAGATAGGGTGTGACCCATATCCTATTTCTGAGATCAAAGAATGTTTCAATGAGAAGAAATAAAACTAATATTTAATCACTAAGCCTTCTACTGCCCCCTGAAAGCCTCCATTGCACACAAGGGGGCATTATCGCCCACTTTGAGAAACGCTGATCTAATACATGATTCCTGAAAAGTTTAATTAAGCGTGGGACATCTGAATAGACCCATATGTGCTTTCCAGGATGTGTAGGGTTTTCAAAGCATGTATTTTTGTGGTTAACTTTGAGATAGTTCCATACTTTTGAATTATTTTTTCCTCGATCACACACAACACCAACTATAAAACCTGCACTCTAAACTTTAGTTATTATTTCTTTCAATAATTCACCTGTCATAGTGGTATCAAAGTCATAATATACAGGCTGTTTTCAATTTCCACACAGAGCACAAGTCATTACTACCTGCACTTGACTGTGAGATCCAAAAACTTTGTCCATCTGTTGGTCATAGTCTGGAGTCAACATTCATTTTCATCAAAGCTCAGAATGCAGAGAGATTCTATTACTATGAGACTTTCAAATTTCATCTTCATTAATTGCAAAACATTATGTATTACTCCGAAAAGATGAAGAAACCCATCTCCTTAAAATAGAAAGTTTAGGTAAAGGGATTCCAAGGCTTTTTCTTATATAAACATAACACTTCCTAGACAATGAATGCAGGGTCAGGGCTTTTGCTATATCTTCTTTTGTCCAATGTGGCTTCTTTTTTTGTGTTATAAGACAATCTATTTATGTTTTGGTAAATATTTTTTTCAAAATATTATTTATTTTTTCGTTTACTTCTTCATGTTTTTTACTTTCTAATAATTTAATTTTTGGTTTTTCTCAGTAAGAGCCAACTGAGTAAATATTTCTTTTTTCAAGTGATCAATTTTAGAATTTGCTAGATCCAGATTTTGCTAATTTCACTTCCATAGAAGACTTTCATAGGTTTAGTTTTGGTACCTTTGTCAATTTTATTCTTTTTTGGTGAAAGATGGGACAGTCTGTTCAGAGCATGTTTCCGATTCTCTCGCTGTGTATATCTTATTGTTCTATCATGCATTTGCTCTACTATCTCTGATGTACATTGGACATCCAAAGATCTAACAGGAGCTAGATTTAAAGATGGCACAGCATCAAGCTTTAAGCTTCTTCTGGAAGGTGTATTTAAGAATTCTGCTTTTGGATCTCTTTCATAGTTGTCTTTAAGGAAGTGTGCACTGCAAACTGTTGTTTTTTGCAGACATCTCTTTGTAATATTCCATACATTCTCAATTGGTGAAAGATCAGGTATGTTGGATGGCCAGGAAGAACTTCTATGTTTTTTCTGCAAGCCACTATTTTGTTTTTCTACATATGGCCCCATCCTGCTGGAAAATGCAGGTTCTATTTGGATATAGCTTTGTTATGGACTGAAATAAATATTGTTGTAGAATGTTAATGTATTGCTCTGAAGTAAGTGTTCCATCAACAAATGTCAACTGATCCATACTACTGGCACTCATACATCTTCAACCATGAAGCTGGCAGGAAACTTCACTGAGCAGTATAACAACGATGACTCATTAGCTTGACTGGCAGATAAAATGACACGTTTGGTTTTGTCTGTTGCTAATAATTCAAAGTTTGATTTATCAGACCATAGAATTTTATGCCACTTTTGTTGAGACCAGGAAAGATGTTCTTTGGCTTACTGTACCTGTTTCTTCTTTTGATGTGATGTTAGCAAAGGTTTTTCACGTGCTGCATAGAACTGGAAATGCATTTCTTGCAGTCTCCTGCATGTTGTTGAAACAGATACATTCTTTTTAGTTGTATCATTCCATATTATAGTTACATTCAATATCTGTGGCACGGCGGTTGTTTTTTATGATTCTTTTAAAACTCCTATCATCAACTTTTGAAGTGTTTTGCTGATGTCAAGCAGCTTTGTTAGGTATAACATGAAC
The DNA here is from genome assembly GCF_000671375.1 of Centruroides sculpturatus. NCBI lineage: Eukaryota > Metazoa > Arthropoda > Arachnida > Scorpiones > Buthidae > Centruroides > Centruroides sculpturatus. The sequence continues at coordinate 58,170 of NW_019385651.1, read as the reverse complement.
ATGGTTAGTGTAATAAACAATAATCTGGTGCACTGTTGTCTTGCTTAGCATTAGCTCTTTTTTAATAGCTCTCTCAGACATGCCACAACTTTGTTTAGCAATGATAGCATTCCTTAAATCTTCTGAAACGGCTTTTCCGCTGGTCATTATAGACAAAATGCAAAGGTTCGTAAACAAAACTAAAAAAGCACCTTATATTATTCACAGGATTACTGCAGGCTAAAGTGAGTCTAAAATAATCAGTTGTTTCAGAAATACTGCAATTGTAACATTATTTAAATGCAAATTATCAGCTGGTCTATATTCATTGACATGGGTGATGTAGTGGTCTATGTTTTTTGATGCCCGTGACTCAAGTTTGATGGGCTAAATTTTGTTAAACTTGCAAGATATCAAGTTGATATTTAGCAAAAATAAAGATAAATTATTGTATATTTGTTTTAAATTATGTAAAACATTGATGCAATGAATCAAAGCTACTTTTTTTAAACCTGTTTATTGGATGACATGTTAACTTCAACCTGGTCTAAGTTCAGTGGTGACTACTATATAGGGTTTGGGAAGTCTCGACATTCTCAAAGTCCCGGGACACAAGACAACCCACGATCAAAATCCTGGAACGTCCCGGGACTTCGAGACTTCTCGGAATAAAATTAGAATCGAGTTCATTTTTGGCGAGATGTGTTAATAAAAAGGCAATTTTAGTAAAAATCAACATTTATTGAACATAAAATCAAATCCTAACATTTATAAACGTTAATTAAAGTCTAAACAGTTCATATGTTTAATTCTTATAATCATAGATTCGTTTTTTGGCAGTAAAATCTTAAAATTATAAAACCAACTTAGTAATCATACTAATCATTATTAATCATCACCTAGTTTCATTAGTCATATAAATAATATAATGAACTAGCAATTAGACATCTTTTCTGATTTAATTAATAAAATAGGCATTGAAAAACATCAGAGCATTTACAGTTTGTCCAACAATCTGTTTCTGATTTTTGTAATAATGCCCCCGGACAAGGAGTTTTCAACAGATGTCAGTTTTTATTGTGTTTAAAGCTTTATAAAGTAGTTCCAAACTTTCAGTACGTTTTCCGGTTTTTTCAAATAATTGGAACTTCTTTTTTAATGCTGCTCTTGATCTTTTTGCAAAAATTTCGGGTACATTTTCTTCGACTTTTTTGATTGCCTGTTCTATTTGACTTTGAAACGACTCATTGGGTTCGTTGTGTACTGTAGAGCTACTGGTACTGGGTTCGGCGTCCATTATTTCCAAATCTGGCGTTTGGATACGAGGGATATTTTCAAAAAGTCTATAATGCAGATCTTCCGCAAAAGCAATAAGTGCAATTTTATTCAAATTCAAAGTAAAAAAAGTCCGTATTTTGCGACTGTGAGCTGTGGTGATCAGTGTTCAAAAATTTTAACAAACATTTAACAGAGTAAGATTAAAAGTCACACGGCCTTGTAAATTACCTCCACCTGTGTTGTTTATTTGTAAACAGGAGGGTGAACAAAAGAAGCGTCGCTCGGCTAACCTTTTGAAAATAAAATTTAGAAAATACAATTTCGATAAGCGTGTCTCGAGTCTTGACCCAAATGTCCCGGGACCCGAGACAATTAAATTTAGAAAAAGTTCGGGACTTCGAGACACAAGACGTCCCGGGACGCAAACCCTACTACTATACTTGTCTTCCAAACACCCACCAAAGCTTAATTTTGAAAGTAAATGAACAAAGATCACCACAGTATGTGGAAAGCTCGCATGCTTCTCGATGGTATCATCACGTGCACAATGATTAAAAAAGAAACCTACTACTGTGCACACAAAATGATAACCCTGGCTATTGGCATCTTTTTGCCTAGATTTATGAGAGAGAATGATGACAATAAGTTACCAAACAATCTAGAAGGATTCTATATATGTTTAATAGCTTGTTTAAGAGCTGATTGCCTTCTATTTGTCCTTTTGAAGTTTTATTTTAAAATATTGAGTACTAGCAGATGAGCCCAGCATTACTCTGGCAAAAAATAACAGCAAAGATTAAGATTATTAGATTATTTTGTACTTCTAACCCTTCTATTATATTATATTATAGTATTTGATTTATATTCACAAAGGTTATCTTATGTAGGTGTTTATCACTTTACATCGAGTGACTAGTCTAACACATTTAACCCTCTTCCTCTCATCCAAAACTTCATGTAATTGTAGTCTGTGTAATGTGCGCTTTATTCACATGTTGAGTCTTACTATCAGATCTGGTTGCAGTATTTTTATGCCATAACTTACAGAGGTTTTCTTTAATTAGATGCAATGAGCTTTACTTTCAACCTGGTTTCACAGATTTTATAGGATCATTATTATGCATTTGCCACTCAAGATAATGATAATGAAGGATTAAGTCAGTTAACAATAATTATTTCAAAAGATTAGGGTTTTTAAAAGTGTTCTCCCATTAGATTCTGATAAAGCTTTCTGATGATCAAGAAGGCTGCAAATGGATTTTTCTCTCCATCACCTGAGTCATTATGGAAAGGAGTGTATTGGATTTCTGTGCTCTATGTTATGATAACTAATTCAAGATGGATCAACATAAGCTTGGAAACCACAGTATGAGGATAAAGTTAAGTTACTGTTCATGTAACACCTGCTAATGACTTTTTTAGAATTATATCATACTGAAGAAATGCCTTGTTGTATAAAATTTGTCTTACTTAGTTTCATTTTAAATACAATTTATTGTGTTATCTAGAAGCATATTAACTAAGGGCCACATATATACAGTGGTACTTTGTACTTTGAATGCTTCAGAGTTTGAACACGAATTTTGACAGAAGTTTAACTTAGAGTTTGAACTGTGCACCAATGAAAAACTGCATTAAAGATGTAACATAATTTGCTGTGTGCCTAAGTTGTCTCTTACTCTCATTCTCATATTATGCTTGTATATTTACAGGGCTTTTTCTTTTGCTTTATTTTTGGTGTGTTTGATTATATATATTGCATGCTATTTGTCAATTTTAACAATTTTTCTTCAATTTTTCTTTGTTGACTGCTTTTGGCTCTCCCATACTTTTTTGAATCCTTTAGCTCAAATTTTCAGATTGGAACTTTTTAAACCATGTTCAAAGTTTAGGAGCATCTTTCCCATACACATTATAAATTTCTTTTACTGCTTATATGACATTATATCCTTTCCAAAAATTGTAAAGCATAATAATCTTGATATGCTATTCTGCAATCTCACATTAGCAATAATGTTAAATTGCAGAACTGTTATAATTTAATTACACATCTATGTTAAATAACTACAGCTGTTAAAATATACAAAACCTTTCTATTCATCCCAAAGTAACCTTTACTTATTAATGATGGCATAGAAAAAGTGTATGGAAGCAATGAAGCCTAAGAGGAAGGCTATAATATCAGCAATTGAGGTGAAAAAGGAAGTTATTGTAAAACATGAAAGCACTACACATGACAGATCTGGCAGCCATGTTTATGATACTGAAGTTGATGGTATCAACCAGTTAATGCAATTTTCAGTTTAATATATAAATGTCTACTAGGACATATCATATTAGTAGGAATTATTGTACTGGTGTCCAGGTTCTGCAAATTGAGGAAACTTATTCAGAAAAAACAATCTTTATTGTTCACCCGTTTCACCTGTACACACTATGTTTGTGTTTTGGACTTCTTGGTCCATCATCTGCGGGTTTACAACCACTAGGTGAGTTTTTGGTGGATCAGAATTTAAAAAGATCAACATAAAAATTTGTATCATATTTTCAAACAACAAACATAATCTTATCTTTCCTTTGCTTGTACCATTATCATGTCACCAAATTCGTTTCCTTTATAAATCTCTCCATCTGTTGCTCCCCCTGTCGATGATACTGTTACACGATTGGTGGATTTCGCTTCCCAAGTTATTATTGATTCTATTGTTTTGTCTTGTTATGTAAATATGTTCATATAGTTATCTTTTAAAATTATTACTTTCTTTTTTCTTTATTTTAACAGTATTTAAATCTATTTTGCATCTTTCTTTATTGCAGTGTTCTGCTACAGTTGAATTTGCATAATTGCCTTTAATGGACTTAAATATGTTCCTTTATATGCATTTTTAATTTGTATAAAGGAAATTTCTTTTCATTTCTCCTATATATGTTTTAGTTTGTCTACAATTGCAATCAAATTAATATGTGAGGTTAGCCAACTGATTGCATTAATCAGGATTGTCGCGTGGTCACGACTATCGTGTGGGAGTGGAAAAAACTCTCAGAGACAGGTTCCTCATCATTACACCATTTAATAAAAATAAGAATTTCTTACAAAATTTCCTTGAACAACAGAGTATCATCGCACAGAAATCAAGGATTAAGTCCAAATAAAGTTCAAATGTTCAAGTTTTCTTTTCCTTCCTTTCTGTGGAGACAGCGAAGCAATCATAGGCCCTGGAGCACTTGGTATAACTTCAAGCGATTCTGATCCTATAGACTTGGGTGGCACAGGATGACGCACTAAAGGAGGTTTGTTTTTACGATATTTGAAAATTTCTTTCCTATTTCTATGGAAGCACACATGTCCAAGATGGGAAGACTACGAACCAAGAACAGAGAACCGAGAGTGTCACGTCCTTGATTTTGCATGATTTTTATAAGTTGTTTTTGGTCCTGGATCAAAAATTTCAATAGGTCAATGTTGACTTACCGCTGCTTTCCAATTGGTTTTCACTCGTTATGAAACGTAACAAGATCAGAACCCAGACTGACTGACAATTTGACCCCTATCGAAGATGTTTGATCTTAGGACTTAAATTCATCTATTGTTTTAACTTGTGAAGTTCATCTTTCTTGGAAATTTCTACAGATGTCATTTTATGGACATAAAATATTCATTTTTTGTTTTCTCTTTTTTTTTCTTATTTGACGGTTTCTTTTTACAACATTTAATTATTATTATTATTAAAATTTTTTTTATACAAAATTTAAAAAAAATTTTTGTGCATGAATTTTGACCACTTCCAGAGTTTCACAAATATACTACTACTTTTTCTTCTGTTATTTCCTGTTATAGAAAACAAGAACACAAAGACTGGACATCTCATTAGTGGAGTCGTATCTTTACAGATGAGAGTCATTTGAGTATCACAAGTGATTCTCAATGCCAGTTGATATAGAGAGAGGTAGGTTTTATCTCACTAACATCATAGAAAGAGACCATTATGGTGGTCCTGGTGTGTTCATTTGGGGAGGCATTATGATGAATGGGCAGACTGAGCTCCAAATTTTCTGTTACTGGAGATTACTATTGTCAGCAAGTGATTCATCCCCATATGCATCTGTTCCGAGGTGCCTTTGGTGCAGACTTCATTTTTATGGATGATAACTCAGGACACATCAGACTTGTACTGTTGAGAAGCTTCTAGAAGAAATCACTAGAATGGATTGGCCAGCATACTCCCCTGATTTAAATCCCATAGAACACATGTGGGATGCTTTGGGGAGACACCTTTTGGCATGATTATATTTGCTGGAGAACACCCAACAACTGAAACATATGCTCATTGAGGAATGGGCACTCTTACCTCAACAACTGTTTAATAATAATCTGATTTTGAGTATGGAGAGACTGCGTCAAGCAACCATTGCAGTTAAGGGAGATCAAACAAATAGATGTTCTTTACTAAGGGACATCTATTTGTTGTTCTCCCTCTTGGACAGACAATAATTTGTACCAATGCTACTCTTTTAATAAAGCTTTTTTTGATTTGATTTTTTGATTGTTTGATTCCGTACTGTATGTGTTCTATTTATTTTTGAGCTAGTATGCTTTCTTTATCCTTTAAATAGAAAACATGGTTTAACCTGCTTATAACGTCATCCATGGGACTGGCAATTTTTTGATGTTATAACCGAGTGTTGTTATCTGCAAGGTCATAATTTCAGTCCCATAAAAGTATCAAGTGTGTTTAAGAATCTGTTATAAAATTCATTTAATTTAATATCATATGTATAAAAGTGCAAACTAAATGTTTAAATTAACTTGATTTACATTATTATGTCTAAATTTACAACAATGTAATTAAAAATTTCAAAAATTACCTTTTATAAGAAATTTTTATTTGTCTTGAAGTTTCGATAATGGTGGCACTTTCAGTTTTGAGAATAATGTAATCAAAAGGCAACAAAAAGTTAAATTAAGCAAGAAACGAGAAAATTATCATCCAGGTGCTATTAACGTCTGGATGATAATTTTCTCGTTTCTTGCTTATCTATCAATCATGAAGTCCAATATCTTTCACTTTTAGGTTAAATTAATGTATACCAATTAAAAAGAAACAATAAAAATATTCACTTAAAAAAAGTCAGTTATTTTAGATTGTAGGCGTTTTTCACCTAAAAATTGTTTATCAATGTCATTTTCTAAGTCTTAGATTTTGTTCATTATTTCTGATGAAGTTTTATGAGACCTGTAAAACATTTTCAATAACCTTATTGCATTACTCACTTCCCTGGTTGATGGCACTGCAGTTTCTCTGTTTGATGTTTCATCTTTTTCATTATCATCATCATCATCATCATCATCATTCACATTTTTTTCGTCTGAACATTCAATTTGCTCAATAATATCTGCATCTGTATAAAATTCAGATGTTATTAAATTTTCATCTACACTCTTATATTTAGTAGCAGCAGATGACAAAAATTCGCTGTTTTCTGAACTCTGAAATGTTTTAACTAATTCTGATAGAGGAATGTCATTATCCTCATTATTGTCATCTTTCGTAAATGTAATAGCTGTTTGATTATTACACGATTTTGCATGGCGAAAACAGTTTGCTATTATTAGCGAACTAACCTTACACCAAGATTTTTCCAAAAAATCAACTGCATCTAATAAAGAAATTGCCATTTTATTTTTATCTCCCATATTTGTTATAATTTTTTGAAAAATAATTTTTCTGAAATGAGATTTAAGGCTTGTTATAATTCCTTGATCCATTGGTTGAAGTACGCTAGTACAATTCGGAGGAAGGAATACAAGGTTGATGTTCTTTAAATTTTCTAAAATTGGATGTGCTGGGCAATTATTGGCAAGGAGTAAAACTTTTTTTTTTGTTTACCAATAAGTTCTCTATTCCATTTTCGAATTTCTTCTTAAAAAATCTCAGACGTCATACATGACTTTTTGTTGGCTTTGTAATTTACTGGTAGTGTTTTTATGTTTTTAAAACATCTTGAATTCTTTGATTTTCCTATTACAAGAAGTTTTCTTCTGTCTGTACCAGTCATATTAGTGCAAACAAAAGCTGTTATCCTATCTTTTGCTATTACAAGAAGTTTTCTTCTGTCTGTACCAGTCATATTAGTGCAAACAAAAGCTGNAAGCAACATGCAACGGATAAAAATTTCGACATCGGATACGTTAAACTATTTTTTCATACGTAAATCAGTTATCCGAAATATCAGTTATCCGGACAACCCCAGTCCCCAATTGATTCGGAAAATCGACGCTCTACTGTATATACTTAAGCAATATTTAATCTGAAAATTTTAATACCATCCACCAACCCACCAACCTTGTATTTTCAGCAAACACATTTATTAAGAACACAAATGTTTTTGGCATATTTCATCAGCCTATGTCAGATTTCCAATCTAGCTTCAATTCAATCTAGCATTCAAAATTGTAATGTCACTTGATAAGGTCAAAAAAATAAGCAGAAGCAAAACGATGAAATATTCCCATGCAAACTTCTTGAAACCTTCTCTTCTGGCAGAGATTTCTAAAAATTTAACAAACTCTCTACTTTAAATATGTTGGTTAAAACAAGCTAAACAGGCTGGATAACTATTCTTTGGGGCTAGAGGTTCATAACCCCTGATTTAAACTTATTTATAGTATTAACAGTATTTTTCTATCCTTTTTCTAACAGTGGTATCTCAACTTGGTAATTTTTTAATGCAGCATCCCTACTACTATATCAATACAGAGTTTTTGCATTTTGCGTACTTTTAGTAATATATGTAAGAAGTGTTATGGTGCTGCTCAGCACCTATACAAGGGTGGATTGAAAAGTTTTTGGAATGACAATGAAAACAAGATAAATGATTACCAAGTGATGCTTTATTTTTCAATACAATTCCCTCAAATCTTAATGTAGTTGATTCAACATTTCTCAAGCTTTTTGATTCCCTCCTATAAGATTTTATCTGATTCCTCAAAATAGCTGTTTATGGCCTTGAGTATCTCTTCATTGGACCAAAATCTCTTTCCAGCTAGGAATGTTTTGAGTTTCAGAATAGGTAGAAATCTGAGGGAGCCAAATCTGACAAATATGATGGATGCAGAAGGATTTCAAACTTAATGTCTGCTGGTTTTTGTTGAACAACTGCACTTGAATGAGCAGACTCATTATTGTAGTAAAGCAGTACTTTTTCTTGGATTGCTGCTTTGAGTTTTCCAAAAATGTTTCATAGTATTGGCTAGTAACAATATAATCACTTAACAAAATTCCAAAAATCTGATGCCGTCATTTTGCCAACTGAATGAATAGTGTTCACCTTCTTTGGAACCTGCTCGCCCTCTCCAATCCACTGTTTTGATTGAATTTTTGTTTTGGGTAGTTGTGAATCCAGGTATCATCTACAGTAGACCCCCCTATAACACGGGTTCCTATAATTACGATTCCTATAAGACAGTGTAAAAATTTGACGGTATTCGTACAAACCTGGTAAAAAAAAACTCCTATAATTTGGTAAAACGTCATCGGGCAGGCGAACTACTTTCCGCCATCCAGCGCCACGCTACGGAGAATTTAGGCGGGTAAATTGAGTTTACAATCGTCTGTACAGTATTATATAAAAATTATATATAAATTAGGTACTGTACATATAATTATATATTAACTTAATTTATTGTAACTTTATTATAATTATATATATACTTTCCGCCGNTTTCTTAACTTCAGGATTAAAAAACACAGATTTAGATATTGAAAAAAGGGAAACAAACAACATTTTTTATATAAGCCTTGGAACCTGGAATTAAAGCTAAACTAGACCAAGCAGCATTGATTAAGAAGTGTTTTAATAAAGAAGAAACTAAATTTTTGAGTTATTAAAGATATTTAAAACATCATTGGAGAAAGAGTGCATTAATATAAGAGAGACAGATGCATTATCAAATGATTGGAAAGCATTTTATGATAATCCAAAGAAAAAAGTTTATTATAATAACTCAATTGAATGATGGGGTATTAAAATAAAATCATGTAGAATATATTTGTTTTAAAGTTTAATTTGGTAATTTTAAATTGTGTAAATTTCAAAAATAATTTAAATTTTGAATTCAGTTTGAATGTAGAAAACTAGAAAAAGAGCATTCTAAATGGAACATGTATGTAACTGATCTAAAGCAGGGCAGTCAAGCTGTTTGAAAACATTTGTCGTTTGTAATGTGCTACTGCAATAAAGCAAAGGTTATTTATGTGATGATTATTTGGAAAGACTACAGTGGGTGATCGGTTAATGACCATAATTCATTCCAAGACTGTGTTTGCTACCTGAACTGTTTGTTAACTGATTATTGATTTACCATAGATTTTTATGGGAATTTGATTAATTCGTTCTAGAGACCCCAAAAATAAATAAAAATTTATATACTTTCTTATTGTGTTTATTTATATGTAATAATAAAAATACATATATACACAGTCTTGCATTTTTATCAGTCATGTTTTTTCTGTTTGTGAAGGTCAAAGAATCTGTTTAATGTCGATTGCTTCTCTCTCTTCAGTAATTTTCAGAAGTAATTAATAGTATTATCATTGTAGAGATCTCCAAGCCTATTAACCTCAACCTAGTTTGAATGCCATTCTAAGACCATTATTCTGACATCATCTCACTTCTTCAAAAGATCTTTAATAGCAGATGTTAGCATTGGTCCTCTTTTGTCTTTTGCTTTTTCATAAGAAAACACATCTTGCTGAGATTCTTGGTACTTCATTCAAGAGTTCTTGGGGTTCTTGTGACATCAGATCAGTTTCAGGTTCCATTATGAGCTCTTCAATGTCATCTTCATTCACCTCCAGTTCAAAATCTCTAGCAGTTGTCACACTTTCATCCATAATTTCAGGGACATCATTTCCGTCTCCCTGAATGCAGGAAGGAACTTTTGCCAATCAGAATTCAACTGTCATTGAATGACTTCTGACCACGTCTTTTGACCAAGTCAGACAGCTTCAAGAATATCAAATTTTTCTTTCCAAAACGTTTTAATGTCATTGTTGAGGAGAACCGGCATGCTTCAAAACACCTTGAATTGTATCTCCTCATATGACGAATGTGGAATTTATTTCTTCAATTATCAAAAAATTTCTCTAGCTTTTAAATGAAAGTCATACTAGTTACATTGCTTTTCATTTCCCTTTCTATTATCTAAATTAAAGCAATCTATCCATTTTTTCATGGATGGTACATCTTTGTTTCTCAGATGCGATTTTCATTACACCTTTAGCTGCTTGAGTCTTTGCGATTATTTTTTCTTAGCTAAGATTGTGCCTACTGTAGAGCTGTTCAAGCCACACTGCCTGACAACATCAGACATCTTTTTTCTGTCCACTCTCTACCTTGGCTATTATCACTTGCTTGGTTTCTGAGTTATTGACAAACTGTTTTTTTAGACTCCATAATATTATAAGTTTCTTTTTTAAATAAAAAGTTTAGAAAAGCACTGACAAAAGTTCAGGGAACAGAAATCAACTATTATTCACAAAAAAACGCGCAAAAAATTATGTAAATATGAGCCTGAATTAAATTCGGAATTTGGTGTAAAACGGTGTAAAAATGGTGTAAAAATTTGGTGAATATCTGATGGGATGTTAAACTCTCACTTTTCGAAAATAAAAACCAATGCAAAACTTAACAAGTGCCCAACAGTCCTTCAAAGTCTATAAAAAGTTCTTTCTATCAGAAAAGTAAACAAAAGGCTGGAGTTTCAAAGTTCAGAGGATTACTATTCGATCGGTATCAGGTTGAGCGTCGATGTCGACATCTCCCATGATCTGAAAGGTTTTGAATTGTCACTCGGAGACAAGGGAGACCAATTGGTATTCATTATTTTATATTGCTTCTTGTGTTGGTTCAGGTGTTTGTTGTCTGAACATAAAAATCTTTCACGAAAGTGTTCGTTGTCCAATTTCTTCACAGTCCGAACTGTTATTAACCGATCACCCACTGTATAATAAATATTGCCAGGATATAAATATAACATATTTAAAATGTATATTACTTGGTAGCAACAGTGAGGATATGCAGTTTGTGTTACTTGAAAATGAATGAACTGAAATTTATCCTTTTGTACTCTTGTATTTCTGGATTACTTACAATAATTTTTGTCAATTCAGTCTAAAAATTGTACATTAATTTATATATATTACTTTACTTTTGAGACATTTTCTTAAATTCTTAAAATATTGTTATATTTATCTTATGTACTTTATATATATATATATAAACAGGGATTTCTCTGGAAAATTTAAAAAATTGCCACCAGTTTAAATTTTTTTTTGTCACTTCAAATTATTTATTGCCACTAGTTTTGCTTACTAATTAATGTAGGCACTTGTAGCCTTATCACTTATCAGTTTGGAGTCTGGAAAGCAAAAGTAAGAATATGTTAAGCTGTCATATAGAAATAGGAATCATTTTTGAATAATTTTTTAATGAATAATTCCAAATAACACATTTCATCACAATGCTTAAACATATTTCACAAAATCTGTCATATCAAAATTTTTATGCATTAGTTACTAAAATGAGATCAAAGTGGAAATAAGTCGTCACCCCTCCAAAAATCCACAAGCTAGAAATGCTGGATGATATTGCATGAAAACTGCCTTTGGTTCTCAACATTACTTCCTTCTTTTCTGTCCAAACTTGCCATATGATGTCATGACATTGCTAGGTGTGTGGTGCAAGGGCCTCTCATCATACAGGAGCTATACATTCTGCTGTTTTTCCTGAAGCATGCATTGTGATTCAATTTTATGCTTAATGTCAAAATAAGCAGACTAATGTTTTTATGCCAGCATTATATTTTTATTGGCATTTTAATAATAAAAATATTGTCAAGTAGCAATTTTGGTTTATGCAGTGTGACTCCTAGTATAAAGTTCTTTTTCATATTTTTATTATTTAATATATAGGGTCTTCCAGAAAGAATGCTACCATTTAAATTACTGTAATTATATTAATTATTACCTGAGAAGTATATGTTGTACAGCAATCAATAGAGTAACTGTTCCAGTTTCATCTATCATCTGCTTTCAAACATTTTTTTTTTTGTCTACTGCCTCTAGGAAATGCTGTAAACAAAAATGGCAACTCTGTAACAGAGAAGATATTTTGTGTTTAATAGTCTGCATAGTTATCATTTTGCAGTAAGACTTGTTTGATGGATCACTTTGAAATTGTCTGTGAAACTCAAAAAAATCAATGAAAATCATATTGCACAATGATGACTGATTCTGACTTTGCAAACTTATATCATGAAATACTTTCTCTGTTGCAGAAGTCATTTTAGTTTATGGTGATTCCTAGAAGCAATAGACGAAAAGATGTTTGTGTGCAGATGGTAGATGATATTTGGACTTTTACTCTATCAATTGGGGTACATTGCATATTTTTCAGGTGATAATTGGATCCAGTTATGCAAAAGGCTACCAACCCTCAACATATTTAAACTGAGTAAATCACAATTATTATGCCTTTGGGCCTATTATTATTATGCCTATATCTTAATTTAATATTTATCTTATATACTAGTACTTTATCAATTAATTAACAGGACTTATACTGGATTTATGGATGCAGAAATTTAGTCTTACAGATTAGAAATAATATTTTTTTATTTAGTTCATCTGTACACATACACTTTAAACTTGTAACAATCCACGAAAAACTTTTTTTTTACGAGTGTTATGTCACTATTAAATTCCAAAGGTTTTTCGTGGATTGTTATTATTCAACGCAGCGTTAAGTGGTTGGAAGTCCTTTAAACTTGTGTTTCGGACTTGTTTGTCCCTCATCAGCAGGCATTCAAAAGACACTTTCTGCAATTAACAAATTAAAAAATTTCTTTTTACAATTACAAAAATTAAAATAAACATAAAAATATTTCCCCAACAATAAAATAACAAAATTTTTACAAATTCAATATTTTCGAACTCCTTCATAATTCCAAATATATTCGTAATTTATATTAACCTTATAATTTCATACGTATTCATATTTTTTATACATCATAATTAATCAGATTAAATTTATAAATTTATTTTCTTTAAAACTTACATTAACAACTTACATCTTAGATTGTTCTCTTTCACTTAATCTACACTCCAATTCATTCTGATCTCTTCTTTTATATGTCTCCCTCCCTCCCCCTTCTATAATACTTCTCCATGATTGGTGGATCTCCCTTCCCATATTATTATTTATTCTATCCGTTTGTTTAATTATATTGATGTGTTTACATGGACAAAACATGTAAAAAGTTTTTTAATCGAAATGTTGAAGGAAGGACACAGATAAATATAATAAAAATTTAATTATATCTTTTATTTAAAACTAAGCATCAAATTTGCTGTGTTGAGGCCTTTGGCAAGTTGCCAAAGGCCTCAACACAGCATTCAAATATTCTTATAGTACATCCAATATAATAATTTTTTTTTCATACTCCTAAACTACCAAGCACATACCCCTGGGAGTACATGTATCCCCATTTGGGAATCACTCACTCTCTTTGAAGGAGACATCCCCTCTTAGCAGATTGCCCAGATATCACATTGCCATAAACAAATAAACCTGGTAGCTTTTTGCATAACTGGGCCCAATTAACATTGCTACAATTTTAAATAACTGTAATTTTCTTTTTGGAAGACACTGTATATGCATTATAAAATACATAATAAGTATAAAGTATATATTTTCTTATATCTTACGTAAAATATATATTTATATATTTTTTAGTGGGCCAGCTTCTCTTGCTTGTTTAAATGCTATGTTGCATGTTCATTCCAAAGGGTCAGATGCAATGTTTTACAGAGTGGCTGGATCAACAAGTGTCTTTGGATTAACAGTAAGCTTATAAAAATTTTATTGATATATTTCTAGATAACTGTAGACTAAAAATTAATTTTAAATGAAATTAATTTATAGTAACAAACTTCATATGTTCACCTATTAATTAACACATTTGGTAGAAAAATATTTCAATGATTCATCTGATTTATATATTTTTGACATAATCTTTAATTACTATTATTATATTATGTTGATTTTATGTNTTCAAAAATTCAAAAAAAAAAAAAAATTTCAAAACTACCCTTAAGGACCGCGTTTTATGTAAAGCTATGTAACTTGCCCGAGATATCTCTGGTTTGGGGCTTAAGGTTAAAATAATTAATTAATGCTCTCCCTCTCCCCCACGCGGGGGAATTTTGAAAAATCCCTTCTTAGTGTGCATTTTCATGACATACCCCGTGTACCAAATTTCACCTCTTTAGGTTCAGCGGTTTGCTCTGGGTGATGATGAATCAGTTAGTCAGTCAGAACAAGTAATTTTATATATTTAGTAGTGTTGTAACGAATAGTATATTCGGCCTCAGGCCGAATACCGAATATTCGGCCAAACTATTTGGCTTGATTAACGTACGTACGAAAATTGGCGCGCAAACCGCATTATGGCAAGGATCCTGCTCTCTATTGGCCTGCTGTCACTACGCTTTGCCAATCGTGTTAATTCTTGACAGTTGAAGCGGACAGACATGAGCGTCTTGGCGGTATGTGATAAGTGATGATATCAAATGTGGATAACAATGAAATGACCTACACGTGTAAATAACGGAAAAAGAACAGAGAAGGACCGCGAAGTGAAAATGTGAAAATAAATATGAAATTGAGTTGATAACATAATCGAACAAGTCGAGGCAGCTTATTGGCACGAAATTCGCGCCCGTCAATACCAAACAATTGTCGTCATAGACTTCGGAAAGCTAAATGCTTGTAATGAAAGTCACTTAGCGTGCACGGGCGAAAGCCTGGGGCCGTTCGGGCTACCAAGCTGTCTCGAATCTGTGAAATCATAACTGTGACTTATACCGACGTCCTATCTGTCTCTTTTCTCCGTTATCACCAGGCTGAGTCACGTAATTGTAAAATGGGAACTCTACGATGAAAAAGTGACGAATCGAAAGTATTGTGAGCGCGTATTATGATGTATGCACAGGCGTACATGGATTAGAGCGATAGAGGTAAGAGAAAGGGAAGAGCAAAGACGAGTGCTTAGAAAGAAGGATAGGCAGGGTCAGACCCTCAGATGTGCGACGATTCTCGAACGAATAGGTGTGTACGTGTGCTGATTTTTGTAATTATAAATTGTGAATACATGTGACTAATATTATTTTCTTTTTTATTTTGTGCATGTTATAAGTTATAAATAAATATAAACAAACAACACTAACTCGATAACATTAAATCTAAATACCACAATGATTAATTTATTGTGTTTTTGTTATTTATTACTCCTGTTTTTAGGTATTCGGTATTCGGCCGAATAGTGAAAAATAGGCCGAATAGGCCAAATACCGAATAGTAACCGAATATTCGTTACATGACTAATATTTAGATAAGTTTGATTATACAATGTATGTTTTTTTATCTACTTCCTAACATTTTTGTCTCTAATCCTAGTGTATAATTCACATTTTAGTAAAGAGGCTGCAATTTCTGCCACTTTACAAATATGGCTAAATGTAGCCAGCAGCATTGCAAAAGGCAATGTTATGACAATCCGGCTAAACATTAATTAGCTTCATTGTAAAATGGCTAGATGCTTTATAAAGCAGCTAAATTTACAATCTGGCTGCAACATATATACATACAGTGATGCCTTATACTTCAAATATAATTCAGTTTAATTCATTCCATGAGATCAGTCAAATCATTTAGTCTGAATTATTTTTTTTCCATTAGAAATAACATTCCATAATCTACTCCCAGACCTTAAACAATATCCATTTCAATAAACTTAAAACAGCAAATACATATAATTTAAGGTAAAAATAACACAATTAAATTTCCTAATATTATATTAAAACATGAAAACAATGAACAATATAAATAAATACAGCATAATAAATGAAAATTGCATTGATTCATATGCCTTTGTGTCTTTATTATACAATTTAATATATAAATGTCTACTAGGACGTATCAACTGGCATTGAGAATCGCTTTTGATACTAAAATGACTCTCATCTGTAAAGAAGTGACTCCATTGATGAGATGTCCAGTCTTTATGTTCCTTACACCAGTCTAAAGGTCCTGCCGATGGGCAGCTGTCAATGGATGCAGTGTTCAGGATGGAAGGCGAATAGGCCACCTTTATGAAGGCATCTGGTCACATTAAATGGTGACACTTTTTGTCCTGTTGCCATATGCAGCTGCTGAGCAATGTTGCCTGCTGACTGATATTGATCTCTTTTCACTTACAGTATGATATATCAGCCATCCATTGGCATTGTTTTTCTTCATGACCACCACACCAGCCTTCCAAACCACAGATACAACTTACAGCTGTATCTGTGATTTGGAAGGCTCTCCAAGCTCCTGAAATGACACTTTTGTTGATTCCAAACTCTTGGGCTACAATTATCATACTACATTCCTCTCAAGCTTACTGATCATTCTACCACATAAAATCATCCTGATGGTTTCTTCTAGTAATCTTGCACATACAAACTCACTTGAATTTGTAGCAAATGTTTTTAATAGTGCCTTTTGTCCTTTTTATTGTAGTCTTGCACTGTGCACACTGACTGCATGTGTTTTTTTGTGTCCTCACATCACTTGTGATGTCTTTTTCCTATATTTGCATAAAAATCACCTTTCTACTGAACTGGGTGTTTATTGTACTGATCACAAAAAGCCCAGTTGCATGGCTGTCTGCTTAAAAATTACATTGTTGCTTAAGTTTTGTACATCAATGTACTAAACAGTACAAAATTAAATTATAAAAATGAGAAAACACTAAATTTTTTCAACAGTTACAAAATAATACTAAACATATCAAATAGATTTATTATTTATTAATGCAAGATAAACTAGACTGACATTTAGATCTGCAAAAGAACTTTTTTAAAACATGTGCACATATTAGTGTCACATTGAGTTTTTGCACAATTGATAAGATTTAAAAATTTAAATAAGTAGAATAAATAAACTGATATAAAATTGGGTTTAATTTGAAAAAATCCAATTTTATATAAGTTTTTTATCAATTGTACTTTTATCCATATACAGGTTTTTTAATATATCCAGTTTAATTGCCTAGGTTTAATAACAGTGTGTTAAATAATTGAATACTATCTGTAAAAAAGGACTGAAGAGGAGTTAATAGAATCCGAAATGCATTTCCGAATACAATAATAAAGTCTGCATATTCAATTAATGTAACCCTGTGTGATTGAAATTACTAAAAAAAAGCCAAACTTTAGAGTTTATTGATCTTTCTAGTATTACGCCATCATAATCATTTGACGACTCTTGTAATTCATAATGACAGAACCAATTTTTAATTATTCTGAATTTTGTCTCTACCTTGTAAGCTCCATTTCTGAAGTCAAATATTTTTCCTATAATATTTTTGGTACCTAAAGGACCATGATTTATTTGGTACACCAAGAAAAATACTTTTGCAATGTGTAATAAGGAAATTTTATTAGTGGTGTCATTAACCATGTTCTCTGAAGTGCTTCGCACACTTCTTTTTTATTTTGTATATTATGCTTGCTTTTGCATATAAAACAGATCATCATTTATACATAACCTTCATTGCCTTCAGATGATCTGCAAATAGCACAAACAGGTTTAAAGCAGGAACTGCTCTGATAGGCTCCACTGGTTTCATTTTGACAGACTGGACAGGTTAAGTCAGGTGATAAATTTTCATTATTTTCTATTGTTACTGTATTAGAAAAGGTATTTTCACTAATCAAATTATCAGAACTGTATGATGCTTGCTGTGAAATATCATATTGAATGTTTTCTATGTTCTTTATGACTTTTTGATTATTGTTGGCAGGTTTTTTAGCTCCTGATCAATTTCAATAGATGAAAGAATAATATCAGGAATATCAGAACTTTGTAAACTACTAATTAAGGCTCAATAAGGTGATTTGCCAATGACTTGATGATATGATGCATTTTTTTGATATTGCACAAAATAGCACCCAATTAATTATTTTGTTGAATTTTTGCTGTGCATCCAAGATTGAAACATATTTTTGACATACTGGCTTTGTTTGTGGATGTTGAGGACTGCCATGCATAATTTTATATTCTGGCCACATGTTTACAAATTTTTTGAGGATTTTTACAGTGAACTCCCAGTTATTGTCACTCTAGCATATATGGAGTTCCAAATTGAAAAAATTTAACAGTATTACAGCTACTTCCCACTTTGAAGTGGTCTAAGATATAAGTATTTAGTAGCATTACTTTGATAGTTTAACAGTCATATATACTTTCTATTTTGGTAATGACTGTAAATCAATTAAATCAATTTCTCCATTTCCATAAAATTGTTAGAAATTATTGATTGGATCACAATACTTCTCTTAGATTTGTTTGGTTTTGCAAGTAAGACATAAAGCAACAAATATTTCAATTGTTTCTTTTGTATTTAAAATCTGTTTTTAACAGCATATACCATTTTGTCATGACCACCATGTCCACAGGATTTATGAATCGCCATCAATATATCAAAATACTGTTCATTAGATATGATATGTATCGTAGGATTCTCAGGTAACTTTTTCTTAAAAATGAGATAATCTTTATTGGCTGTATTTATGACATCATACTTTGAACACTAGGGTTTCTCATTTCCCGGTATTTTGCTTGTCCTGGGATCCCGGGATAAAAGTGAACTGTTTCCCGGGATCCCGGGAAATCCCGGGATAGAATTAATTATTTTTAAGGTATACAAAATATCTTGAAATCAAATGATATAATTATTTTCCATTTNGAATTTTTCTGAAGTGAGATTTAAGGCTTCTTATAATTCCTTGATCCATTGGTTGAAGTACGCTAGTACAATTCGGAGGAAGGAATACAAGGTTGATGTTCTTTAAATTTTCTAAAATTGGATGTGCTGGGCAATTATTGGCAAGGAGTAAAACTTTTTTTTTTGTTTACCAATAAGTTCTCTATTCCATTTTCGAATTTCTTCTTAAAAAATCTCAGACGTCATACATGACTTTTTGTTGGCTTTGTAATTTACTGGTAGTGTTTTTATGTTTTTAAAACATCTTGAATTCTTTGATTTTCCTATTACAAGAAGTTTTCTTCTGTCTGTACCAGTCATATTAGTGCAAACAAAAGCTGTTATCCTATCTTTTGCTATTACAAGAAGTTTTCTTCTGTCTGTACCAGTCATATTAGTGCAAACAAAAGCTGTTATCCTATCTTTTGCAAGTTTTCTACCAATACACTTTTTGTTTTTAAATTTAAATGTTTTATCTGGTAAAAGTTTGTAAAATATCCTGGTTTTATCTGTATTATAAATGTCTTCATCTGCATATTCTCCCCTTAATTTAGGCCACACATCTCTTAATCAGTTTTCAACGTCCAGTAAATTTACACTTTTTGCTTCTCCACACACTTTCCCAAAACTTATGTTATGTCTTTGTTTAAAATGGTCTAGCCATCCATTAGAACATTTATAGTTAGTATTGCCTAGTAGTCGTCTCAATTCTTCTGCTTTTTCCATTAGTATCGGTCCATTTAGTGGTAAGTTGGAACTTCTGCATTGGTTAAACCACTTAATTAGAGCGTCATCAATATTGGCTTTTTCACATAACTTAATTTTTTTCACTTGTCCCTTGCCATCTTGAAAACTTTTCAAAATTTTCTCTCTGTTTTTTATTATTGTGTACATTGTAGAATTCGCTAAACCAAAGTCTTTACATACATCTGCCTTTTTTCTTCCACTTTCAACTGCTTTAATTATTTCTACTTTTCAGTCTAACATTAACGCTTTCCTTTTTAAGCTAGCCATTTTACCTGATTTGATGCTAAACTACAACACAAGTATGAGAGCTATGCAGACTAACCCACTGTCACGTCGTTTAAAGGGGTGGCAAATCTCACCCTACTGAATCAGGTGGTGACAGTACCACCCACAATCATTCTACGAAGTGGAATCTGACTCTAGGACTGAAACACGTAGTATTTTCTTTGATAAATAAAATTTATAATCTAACTTTGTAAACTTGAGAGTGCTTCAAATATGACGTTAAAACAGGGTTTTATGTCGTTACAAGTGGGTTTTTTTAACATTATCTAGTATAGTAAAATCGTGGGACCGATAAAAATTTGACATTATATTAGGGTTGTCGTTACATCCGATGTTGTTATAATTGGGTTAAACCAGGGGTGGCCAACCTTTTGCATACAATGCGCCAATTTTCTGACAGACGAGTTCAGATGCGCCATATAAATCGGACACTTTATACAGTCTTATGTTCAATGTTAGGGGTTGATAAATAGAGATAAGAATAAATCTGCTTCGCTTAGGGGAGAAAAGGGAATAACTTAATCACGCAGTTAAATTAATTAATAAATTAATTAATTCAACTGCTGACAGTTTATTGAAGCACCATTTTACAATAGTCAGCAATGATCTACTGTACGAGAGGGTGATTGCTTGGTGATGGTGCTATAGCTGCCAGAGTCTTGTTTGGTGAAGATTACTACGCACCACAATTATTGGTACCGAGAACGAGATGAGCTTGGAATAACTTTAATCACAATAAATGTTTTCAACCATTTACACGCCTGTAAACTGATCGGAAATAAAGATCGCAAGACTCACAATACATGCATACANAGTCCATGGTTCCATGTTTTGAGATACAGCAAAATAAAAACTGCTGCCAACAAAGTATTTGACTTTAAATGTTTGTGACAGCCCACAATTCCCATCTATTTGACAATATATTTCTATTGTCAAATAGATGGGAATGCATGCACAGGGAACAAAATAACTGGTCAAAAAACCAGCTGGTTAAAAACCAGCTATTTGTAGACATATTTCTCTTGAACTGACCTCTTCAAATGATGTATAGTCATTGGAGAAGAAATTTTATGTTAATTAATAGAAAATATTATCAGAAAATTACTATATTATAAATACACTATGCTGCTTCTAATCTGGCTGTTCCTTGCACAGAGAAATGCCAAATTACTGGGGGTATATAGACCGAAAGACAATGAATGATGTGACCTGTTACCTTTAGTACTTATTCCTTTTGGAGCTGTATTATTTTGTGAAATTATGTACAATGATACAGTAATTGTAAGTTTGATTTTTATTGAGCTGAGCAAATAATGCTCACTTCTTTACCCAAAAATGTCATTGGATTTAAATAAACTTATCTAAAATGGCTTGACCGATCTTGACCAAATTTAGTATGGACATTAAGTTCAAATTGGAGAATGTTGTAAGATGTTTGGAATCCTGAGTAGATTGTGTCCTTGAGGGCATGGGACAACTCTGCCATAGACTTAAGCTGGGGCTTTGGATACTCAGCTCAATTTATAGGCATTGAAAACAACAAATGTGATCCTAGTTAAAATTAATGTTACAAGTTCACTGTGTATATTTAAAAAATATGAATAACAGACAAACATAATTGAGATGCTGGATCATTAAGGATTAACAAGTGTATATTGTAACATATTTGTGTAATAATTAATTAATAGATAATGCATCTCTAATTTTGTTGTCAAGAATTTTCTGTATATAAAGCAGAGTTTTCAAATTGAAAATAAATGGTAATAAGAATTCATTTTTGTTACCACGTTATTTGTTACCAAAATTCAAACTGAATTTTAATTATCTATTTTAAGGTTGGAATCCGATATTAAACGACTTAAGGCAGATTTACAAGCAAGTCGGCAATGTGAACAAGAACTGAGAGTACAAATACATAACCTTACTGTTGGTGAACGTTCAGTTAAGAATGAATTTGCACAGTTACAGCAAGATAATGAGAATTTACAAAATAAGTAAGTTTTTATATTGTTTATTTTAAATATTAGAATCTTTTTGAGATTACAAATGTGAGTTTGTTACTTTTGTTTTTGATAACATTATTATTATATCTAAATAAAATGTAAGTAACTGGATAAGATCAAAATAAATAAATGAATAAAATCTTTAAAAGTTGGCATTAGTTTTTAATAAACAAATGTTTCCAGCTACATTAATAGTCATCATCATGTTTGAATACAGAACATCACTACAAGCATTATGGAATAAATTAAATACAAAATAATGGAATACAGTAAGTTTAACAAATATAAATTAACGATTCAATAAATAACATCTAAATGTAACAAATATGTTTGGTGTTTACTAATATGTTGTGTATATGTAGTGAAGTGTCTAAGGCCGAGACTCCACTAGCATAAAAACTCTTGCTGTAATTACTTTTAATCATGTGACCATGATATTTTATGCCAGAGTGGGTCGTAAAACAAGCGTAAAGCGAGTTGAACACTCTTCAGTCTATTACTTCTTGACTCCATCCTGTTCTTCTTGGTCCTTTTCATATTATCACATTTTCTCTCTTCTTTCTATCCTTTTACAGAAAATGCTTGTTCAGTAATTACATTCTGGAATATCCCAAATTTAGAAAGTGGTTTTTCTTCCTCCAATGGCAATTTGAGTTTTGATTCTTCCTAATGGCATGTGTCATCTGTATCTGTATTATCAAAATGTTAAATGAACTGTCTTTTAAGGAAGTATTGTTCCTTTTTTATAGATGTTCCATGTAGAGTTCCTTTTAATTTTGTTTTGATAAAAATTTAAAGTCAAAAGCAAAGTATATAACAGACCATCTATATTTTGGGCCTTTACAAAAGCTTTACAAAGAATATAAAGCTGTATATTGTGAAAAGGAATAAAGCTGAGTTGAAATAAAAATATTAATTTTTTCTTATATTTTTAGATTACATAATTTGGTTACTGCAAGACAACAAGATAAAGCTACTATAAGTCAGCTGGAAAAAAAACTTCAAGATGAAAGAAAATTAAGAACTTTATTAGAGGGTCAGTTGGCTAATGAAAGAAAAGCTAAGAAAGCTGAAGAAGCTGCTGCAGCAAGAGCAGTTGCTATGGCAGCTGCAAGGTAAGAAAAAGCATATTTAAATATTTTAATAAATATATTTCTGTAAATTCTAAAGCTAGAACTATCTTCTAAATACTAAAATTCACACTTTCTTATCACTTTCCAGCATTCACTGATTAATGTCTATAGCAGTTTGGAATAACCTTCAAAGTTTGAAATAACTTAGATTATTCCAAACTTTGAACTTGCTATAGACATTTGATATAGAATCTGCTTAATCTATTACAGGCTACTGTTCTTAATCAGTGAATGCTGGAATGTGAGAGGACGATGTGAATTTATATTTCTGTAAAAAATAATAATAACCTTATATGTAAGCTCAAACATCAATAATAACAATTTATTTCACATTTTTTTAGGAAAAAATTTTTCCTGAAAATGTGATTCAAAATAGTTTGGTATAAAATATTTCTTTAGGAATTAATAAAATATTAGAGATATATTTCTGTAGATTGTCAATATGATTTATAAATAGTAAATATTACCACTTAAACACTAACACATGTTATAATAAAAGTGTTTTATAAACAATTTAATATATATTTAATAAATCGAATGAAGTACTAATTAAATTATAAATAGTAATAAAAACATTAAACAGGGTAAGTAAATAAGACTATAATTATTGGAAATTTTTATTTTTGTTGCGATTCAAATCTTACTGTCATCAGGTGGAGATGTACTGTACAACCCTTATGGTCATATATGCATAAATATAGCCTCTTCTGTCTTAAACCCTCTATTTTCCATTTTGTTATCTTAAGGACAACACCAGTGAATGTTGTGTAGATTTGTATATCATACCTTTGTATGTATCCATCTTGAGTAATCCAGGTTGATCTCAAAATAAAACCTATGTTTTGTGACTACAGAGCTCATTTTTGAGTTATTAAACGATTTTATTGATTCAGACATTAAATGAATAAACAATAAACATCCAGTGTTCTTTGCCTATTGGTTTTTTCAGTAGTCTACTGCTTTAACAACAGCTGATATATAATTAAAGCAAGATATGTCAAAAACTGAAACTTTGAAAATGTGAGCAAATAATAATTAAAATGATCAACATTTTAAAGTATAGGTTAAGATTGAAAACAATTGAATGGTATGAGCAAAGCTGTGTTTATAGGTGGTTTGGGAGTTTAAACACCAATTTTAGAAGAATTAAAAAGTAAGTAAGAAAAAATAAAGTGCCTATAATCTATATTGTAAAATTAATAAACTACATTATGAAAAAATTTCTGTTTTTTTTTTTTAAACCTACCCTTTAAAAAATCCTTTCTACAGGCCTGGGTATTAGCCACATGTTGAGGCTGATAGCTTTAAAAAAAGTGTTAGTCCATTTACCTGAAGATAATGATAACTATAATCAAACTTTGATTACAATAAGTATATTCTACTGTGTGTGTATGTGTGTGCACATGTGCATACAGAGTGTCTCGAAAATACGGAGCATAGTATGACTTCTTCATATGTAGACAATAAAAATAGTTTATATTAACACAGGTCTGGAAATACTCGGTTTCTGCATTTTGAAGGTCTCTATGATACATAACTCGTTCATATTGCCTTACAAACATCTGTCTGGAGCACTCCTGACAGACCCTTTGCACAAGATGGTCCTTGTGATAAAGAAAGTCACTTGCAGATGAGACATTCCCATTAATAACTCAGAAACTAAGACAGATCTTTGTAAGGCACTGTGAACAGTTGTTTTATAAATAGACCTTCAAGACTTTAGTGTAGTGTCTTATAAAGTTTAATAAAAAAATAAAATCAGTTTATTTTGCTCCATAACTGTGGCACACTGTATTGCATATTATACATATGATCTACATATATATTTGCATATTATAGATCATATAAACTGTAGTTCATATGATCTATAATACATATAATACATAGTTCATATAATTATACATATAAAGATTCACTAAAAACATGAAAGCATATGCAGTGGAACCTGGTTAACTTGAAATGGGATAACTCAAAAGTCACAGTTATTTGAAGTTATTTTCTTTTTCCAATCATCTAGCATGTGGTAGTAATTATTGAAAATAATTTATTTTATGATTACTTTTATTTTTGTAATTAAATAAAATCGTAAAGAAAAACGTGTTTGCTTACATCTTCAAAATTTTTCAAAGTAAATGAAATGTTAATATTAATCATTCATTATTGGTTCTAATGTATTTATTTAACTATAGGACAGAATGTACAGATAGTTGTAAAATGAGGCGGAGAGATTTGGAAAATGATATAAAGCAAATGCGCCGTGAACTGAAATTACGAGAAGAGCAACTTCACCAAGTGGAGAGAGAAGCTCAGGTATACATTAGTTTTTTAGCATTCTTAAAAACAACAGGTAAAATGTTATTAATCATTTTTATTATTTTTAATAATTACAAAATTTTAAATAATTTTTAGATGGGATTTACTTTAACTAATGTAAAATTTATTGAAAAAGGCTTAAAATTTTACGAAAACTTCTTATGTTGGAGATATTTATTACAACTCATTTTATTATTCTAGTTCCAAGATATCTAAATTCTTTAGAAACAGTTATTGTATAATGAAATATTTCTAGTTTATAATACTAATTTTTTAAAAATAAATTTTTGTAGGTTGCATTGTAGATTTTGTGTATGTATATGTACTTGCTAGCTATTATGTGGTATGTTTGCACTATTTAGTATTATTGTGACTATTTTTATTATTAAACACTTATTTAACTTGCTTTATATTGTATCCTCACATCTTGCAACTCAAATTTCATCCACTCCTAATTAAGATAGAAAGCT
Source organism: Centruroides sculpturatus (assembly GCF_000671375.1). Taxonomy (NCBI): domain Eukaryota; kingdom Metazoa; phylum Arthropoda; class Arachnida; order Scorpiones; family Buthidae; genus Centruroides; species Centruroides sculpturatus. Next base: position 32,090 of record NW_019385651.1, on the reverse strand, counting down.
GAAACTTTGAGGATATGCATAAGTCTGATGATGTTTGAGGTAGCCCCATTCCCATCACAAATCTCAAAAAACAAAACCAAAATATAATGTAATCAGTAATTATATTTGTAAATAATATTTCAGGTATGTGTGTTTAAGTGCATTGTAATAATGTAAAAGTGTTATATATATTGAAATTGTAGTGAATACAAAAATAAACCAAATTAACTAAAGGTATCCCTCGTATAACACGGTAGTTACGTTCCAAAAAAGTGTTGTGTTATGCGAATCCATGCTATACAAATTAAAAAACTAATGCAAAACATAGGATTAGGTTCCAAAAGTTAGCAAAAGTATACTATTCTTTTTTGCTACTAAGGGAAATATTAAGCAATCAATAATTTATTTCCAATCAATAATTAACACAATAATCATAATTAAAAGTACTGTATTAGGTGTTAATATTAATTTTAGTTAAACGAGGGCATTTTCTTTTTACAAAGTATTGTTGTCTTCTGAGCTTTTTTGTTGATCTTGATCAGAAATATCAGCAATGTCTTCATATTTTTTATTTTTACCATAAAAATCTTTTATGTATGACAAAATAAAAAGTAAAAATATGTTATTAATCGAAAATTTGTTCTAGTAGTTTAAGTTTGTTCAATAGGAGCAGTTCAAGTGCTGAGATACCACTGTATTTTGTTTGTCATTTTTATGAATGATTACTTACCTATGGTTAAAAAAAGTTTTGTAACACTTACTTAAAATGTTTAAATAAACTTTACTAAATATGAAGATTAATCTATAAAAAGAAAACATAGTGACAGTCTTAAGGGCTAAAGTCTGAAAACAATGACAATGACATCCAGTTGATAGGAAAGCTAGGACAAGGAAGAAACAAATTGCACTATCAGTTTTCATTAATGTAAACCTGACGAAAGGCACAAAACCAATTGAAAATTTTGATATTCTAAAATCCGTGGGCAAATTTGAGACAGCATTTGTGCTTACTTGAATAAAAACAATATCAAATAACAGAGTTTGCACTTAAAAATTGTGAAATTATGTACGGAGGATTTCTCAAATTTTTGAACCATGTTAGATTGAAACCGTGTTGAAGTGCCATGTTGTATGAGAGTTACCTATATATATATACAGTAGAGCATCGATTATCTGAATACTGATCAACCAAAACATCGGTTAACCAAAAGCATTTCACTGTCGCGACCATATTGTGTCATTAAAAATTATTTCTTTATTTTGCATGAACAAAATAAATATATTGAAAAATATAAAAACAAAAACAAAAATTATATTTTTGCAGTTAATCTAGTATCAAAAACATTCGATTCAGCACAACACGTGTCCTGACACAGTTCTCAGAAAAACACAACACAAAACAAACAAAACTCTTTCTTTTTCTTGAATTTATCTGGAGATGTCAGCTGCTTGGGCTATATTCTCTGACGAACTGAAACAAAACACACCACTCACAAAAGCCTCCTTCAAATACTGGCATGTCCTTAACTACTCTCTCGACATGTGTTGCGCTCAATCAGAACGTTTTTGATACTAGATTAACTTCCGAAATATAATTTTTTTTTGTTTTTATATTTTTCAATATATTTATTTTGTTTGTGCAAAAATAAAGAAATAATTTTTAACGATACAATATGGTCGCACCAGTGCTGCCAGCTAAAACACACACACCAACTAAAATAATATTGGAGTAGCCCAAGACAGCCAAATATTGCAGCGCCACAACACTAGCGGAAATTTGAATTTGCTGACTGGATTGCTTTCAGTTAACTAGTGTTTCGGTTAATCAGTATTCTGATAATCGATGCTCTACTGTACTGGCAGAACAGACATATAGATGACACCATATTGGTGAATGCCTCTTTTCTTCTCAAGTGGTAAGAATCGAAAGTAAATATGACAATCTGGTAGTTTATCTAATGCCACATTGTAAAGCATTTGACCAGCCATATTGTAGAATGTAACATGTCATTCAATCTGGCAGATTTGGTTTAGCGTTTTTGTAAAGTGGCTGAACATTAGTTAGCTTTGTTATAAAACAGCAACATTTAATCAAATGGCTAGATGCTCTGTAAAGTGGCTAAATTAATAATCTGGCTGTGACATGTATATATAATTTATCTAAGAGTAATCCCTACTCATTTTAATACTAACAAAATAAAATATAATATTCCTCACATATGACAAGCACAGGATGTGAGAAAATTCTGAAAAATGTCACTAACAAATTCTTCCTAAATTGGCTTTATTAAAATGGAAGCAGTCACTAGTGATGTCATTACCAATTTTGTAGTCATTTTGTTGTAAGTGCTAAGACATGATTTGTGAATACAAAATGTAAAATATCAATAGATTTCTGGTAAATTTACAATATTAGAGAGACACTAGGCTGTTTATTGTGAGGCATTCATGAATTTGAGCACAGGATGGCCTAAGGATCAGTTAACTGTGTTTTGTTTTTGTGTTCCAGATACATTTTTGAATATGAATAGTAAATTGACAAGGAAGTACATAAAATGACTGTCTGACTTTTAAATATGTCATGTTTAAAATAAAAGTTTATGTAACATCAAACTTATACAAAATAATCAAAGATTCTTGATTATAAGCAATTAAAAAAAAATTTTTTTTTTAAGTTATTGAGTTAAATACACCACGCACAAAACCAACACTAGCAATATGAAAAGAAAAATTTACTAACGTTTTCATCTATATGAAACAGACATCATCAGGTACAAACAATATAGAACAAAATGGCTAACAAACATTGAATGTTTTTTAAATGTTCTACTTGATTATGTAATTAGAATACATTGCGTTAAAATTTATATGTTATGTTCGGGATATAATTTCAAAATATGCATATTATTTAAACAATAAACAAATAAATAATCAATTAATTTCACATTAAATATTATGTGAAATTAATATTCTAATGATGTAATCAATTTGAACATTTAAAAAAACATTAGATTTTTGTTAGCCATTTTCTTCTATATCGTTTGTACTTGATGATGTCTGTTTCATGTAGATGAAAACGTTAGTAAATTTTTCTTTTCATATTGCTGTTGGTTTTGTGCGTGGTGTATTTATACAAACCCAGTTTCGGATATACTATATTGAATTTATATGCTACAGTACAAACTTACTATATAAGAGCCACTGGTATAATGGTTAAGTGTTGGCCCAGAATCAAATAGATTTTATTATCAATATATGTTATATTATTATTTATATTTATCACTATTTTTTAACATATTTATTTTTTTTTTTATTTAAGTGTTTTGAATGAGACTTTTTCTGTTGTTCATTTGTCAAGTGATGTGCCATTTCTTTTATGGCAACTTCGTATTTTTCTTTAAACGTCTCTAGTTCTTCTTGTAACACGTTAAGTTCGGATAACTTTTGTCCCGGAACTGATTTCATCATTAACAAAAAATCTCTTTTCTCTCCGGCTTCCATCAAAGTAATGGCAACTCCTTCTTTACCAGCTCTAGCAGTTCTGCCAACACGATGAATGTACGTCCTAAGATGCAATGGAACATCGTAAAGAATCACACAGTCCACATCTTTGACATCCATTCCTCGTGCCATGGCATCAGAACAAACTAAAACTGTTACTTTTCCTGAAATGAATTTCTTTAAATTCTCTTTTCTTTGAGAGTTTGGCACTTTAGAAGAAAACCCTTCTACTGTCAATTTACCCATTCTCTTTAAAACCAAATGTAATCTATGAGAACTCTCGACAGATTTTGTAAAACATAAAACTTTTTTATAATTTCTCAATACGACAAGATACCATGCCACTAAGGGTTTCAAGGTTGGATTACAAACAACAAAATATTCTGTCAACTCTGCTGGAGTGACATATTTTATAGTGGGTTCATTTGTAATTTTATTGATAGACTTGTCATTTTTCTTATATTTTGATACTTTAATTAACTTTGGATCAATAGTACTAGTGAAAAGTTTTGGACAAAAGAGGGAAAGTTGTTGAATTTTATCAGAATCTTCCGACAATGTGGCCGAATAAAGAAGTTTTTGCAGTGGATCAGACATGTGTCCGTGGACGCAAGGTGTCAAATAAGAACAATTAACTTTTGAATACAATTGCTCTTGACAGCAGCAACCATTGATCTTTTGAGCATTTTCTCCATATATGGCTTTCTCTACTTCGTTCAACCATCCTTGATGAATTTCTTCCATCATTCGATCTGCTTCGTCAATAACAAGAAACTGTAAGTGAGACAAAGAGAAACCATCTGTGCTATGTAGATGATCGATAAGTCGACCTGGAGTAGCTACAACAATATCAGCTAAACTATGAAATCCACGAATTCCTTTTTTAACAAGACTTTTTTGTTCTTCGGCAAATGTTTTGCTTCCTGTCAGTTTTGCTACCGTCAATGTAGTATTTTGACAGTAATTATAAAAAACTTTAAAAACTTGTTCGGCTAAATCTCGTACAGGCAACACGGCTAAACATCTTACTGCCGTAACAACTCGATCTTTTAAAGCCATAACAATCGGTATGACGAAAGCCAAAGTTTTTCCACTTCCAGTTGGAGCAGATACGCAGATGTCTTCGGGTCGACAATACCATCTTTTATAATTTGAATTTATAAGTTCTGGTATCACAACTTGTTGAATTGGAAAAAAATGTGAAATTTTAAAAGTTTTTAAATCTTTAAGAATAGATTTATCAAGATTATCATATTCTTCAACTGGAATTTCTTTCTTATGTAAATCCAAATCCACAGTAATTGGATTAGCAAGCCAATCGGGTAGAACACGTTGAACTTGATGCTTTTTACGAGACACGTCTTCGCCAATAACAGTGTATTCTTTTGCTGCATTCTCCTGTTTCCTTAACAATTTCCTTTTCTTTTTTGACAATTTTACAGCTGTTTTTGATTCTACTGTTTGTGCTTGTACAGATGAATTGTCAGAATCACGACTTTCATCACCATCAAATGTTTCTGTCGTTAATTCAGATTTTACGCCATTTACAGATGAATCATCATATTTAATTTTCTTATTAGGTATATTTTCAGTATCTGAAGACACATCAGCATTTACTTCTAATAATTTATATTCTTTAAATTTCTTTTCTCGTTCCTTTGCTTCTTTCAGAACTTTCTTTATGATTTTTCGCTTTCTTTTTTCAGTTTGTTCTCCACTTTCAATTTCATCATCTGATCCATAATATTGTGAAGGGATGACCGGTGGCCGGGCGGTTAAGATGACAACTACTAACACTAGGGCCGCGTTTCTCAACAGGTAGTCCGTGGGCTTCTAGCTGTCCAGGTGCCGCGGCCAGAGTCCGCAGATCTGCATACTGTGGCTGTTCCGGGTTCAAATTGAAGTTTTTAAAATATTTTTTTATTTTATCATTTTTTAATTTTTATTTTTGCAGGAAAGATGAATTACATTTTTGTACTATAGAATTATTTATTTTCATATTTGTTTACTAATTTACTTATGTATTTTTATTCCATTGATATTCTATTTTGATTTTTCTCTCATTTGACATACTATATCCTTTTATTATATTTTTGCAAAGAGAAATTAAAAGAAAATAGAAAACATTCTATTTAACTGGAAGTTGTATGTCAAAACTATTTAATGCTTACTTGTAAATGGAAATAGGATATAGATCTACTCTTTAGTTTTTATTTTTGACTAGCTGTACCCGGCCACGTGTTGCTGTGGCTCAAAATGTATCTATTATAAACATATAACATGCCCCACGGGAAGGAATTTTGAAAAATCTCTTCTTAGTGTACATTCTCTTGATGAACTCTATTAAAATTCAATCAAAAACACAAAAAAAAACCACATCTAAAATAGAATGAATAATAGAATTAATATGCCTCAATGTCCTAATTTATTATAATCTTATTTCGTTCACTAGTACATATTTATTAACAGGACTTATTAAACTGGCTTTAAGGATACTGCAACTCAGTTTCACAGATTAGAAAATTGTTGTTTTATTTAATTTACCTGTAAATTATACATAATTTACCTGAATGCCTTAATAAAATGTATAAAAATAATACAAAAAGTTTATTTTTAAACATTAAATAATATCTTGGTTTATTTAAGTTTGTTTATTTAATTTGAATTTTTAGAGTGATATTCCTGAGGGTGCAGTTAGAATGGAAGTGGAAGAAGATGATACAGGAATGGATACAGGAAATGAAGATTCTGATATTGAATCAGGACATACTACTTCACAAGAACAAATAATTAAAGAAAGAAAAGGAGGTCTGTACAAAATATACTTATATAAATAAGAATAGTTTAGGAGTAAAATTTTATGAAAAATTCTATGCATAGAAAGCTAGAACTTTTGTAACTGTTTTAAAACACCTTTCACTCTTTTTTTCTAGCAATTTCTTTAATTAATTAAATAAATAAGAGCACAAATGCTTTCAGCTATTTTAAATGGCCTTCTTCAGGTTCTACAACNATTGTAGAAATATGCATTCCCATTGTCTTGTCTGTCGATCTGTTCTTCGTTAAAAACAGAACGGTGTTTGATTGGTGAAAACCGAGACCAGATATGGAAAACTTAGGGCCGGAAGTTTCGATTAACTATATACGAACTTCCGGTGTGTCTGAAAGTGACGTGGAAATGTATCAATATATGTCTACAATTTGAAAATTTGAATATTCATATATATATATAATTTTAATATTTTAAAGTAGATACGTAAGTGCTTATCGTAATTAGCATTACTTTTTTAATTAATTAAATAAATAAGAGCACAAATGCTTTCAGCTATTTTAAATGGCCTTCTTCAGGTTCTACAACCTTATTTGTAATTTAAAAAAAAAATTGTAAAGACGATGTCATAAGAACGAAAATGAATTTCAAATTTGTGTTAACTGACATTCCAATGTTGTAGAACCTGAAGAAGGCTATTTAAAATAGTCAAAAGCATTTGTTCTCTTATTTATTTAATTAATTAAAGAAATTGTTAGAAAAAAGAGTGAAAGGTGTTTTAAAACTTAGTTGTATGAAAAAACAATGCAGTAGACTAACAGTAAACTTTGTTATACAGAGTGTCTTAGTTAAACATTTCAGAATCATATAGCAATGCAGGGCCGGAAATGCTTTCCTGAAGCGGTGATGTACACAGAAACAGCTAACCTCTGGTGCAGGCTTGCAAAGAAATTATGGCTGGAAATATGCCTCATCGGATATCGTTCTGTGTACAAGTGCTGTGAGGCTGGTCCGCTACAATCTGCAGGCCCGTACACCAAATGCATATCGGCTAACTCTGTGTCCTTGTGTGAAATGGCGATTCCCTGCAAGAACGCTCGGAACTTTCATGCAACACCATCTACTGCATCAGGAAAGCATTTCTGACCCCACATTGCTATATGATTCCGAGTCATCAAGATGTACTCTACCCCTCTTAGAAGTTCTGAAATGTTCTGAGACACCCTGTATATACAGTAAGACCCCACTTAAGGCTGCCTTACTTAACGCTGGTTTGATATAACACCGTCTGCTCGAAGTCTTTAAAAAAGCTCAAAATTTACTCTGATTTAAATTATTGCGGCATTTTATTAATTTGTACATAATACGATTATTTACGAACACGAACCAATCAGCAAAAGGTGGCAAAAAGGTGTACTTTCTTTAAATCTATGTTTGTTTGGTGCAATTTTGGAAAAAAATATAACATTATGGATGCCATAGGCAATATCAGCTTGGTTTGGCAAGAATTAACCAACAAATGCACAAACGAAGTGTGGAAGAAGTTATGGCTGAAGGTATCCAAGAATTCTCAACGAGAAGAGCCTATTGCTGTATTGTTAGGTTGATCAAACTCAACCTAATCAATACAGCAGGGCTGGGAGATTTAGACGAGCAAGATATTGAGGAGTTACAGCCGGTTTCTGGTGAGAGCCTTACCAACGACGACCTTCGAGAACTGGCAGAACATGGAATCTGTGTAGAACCGAAAAATAGTGATTCTGAAAATGAAGAACCTAAAAAATTTCTCTACAGATTTTTTTAGTAAAAGTTTGGAAAAGATTTACCAACCAATCAATCAATAATCTTTATTAGTACTAAAATATAGTACCAACCGGCACTGCACAGGCACAGCCGGGTGGTTATACAGAAAATATAAAAAGTTAAATTTTATATTAGAAAATATGTTTACAAAGTATAGTGGGATACAAATAAAGGGAAACATTGAGCAATTATAAATAGGTAGATAGACCAAGTAATATAGACCAAGATATAGACCAAGTAATCAAAAAGTTTACAGGTATAAAGTTCTATAAGCGATATGTGGATGACATAATTATACTATACGACCAAGAATTAACAAAATTAGAAGATATAGAAGAAAAAATAAACAAATTAAACGATAACATCAAATTCAAGGTAGAAAATGAGGCAAACACAGAAATAAATTACCTCGACATAAAAATAATCAGGAAAGCAAACAGGATTGAATTCGAGCCATACACAAAACCATGCGAGATCAGGAAAGTGTTAAACTACAACTCAAACATTCCGCAGTACATAAAAGAAAACATATTCATCATGGAATATAAAAAGATCGAGAACAGTACAAGCTCACTACAGACGAAGGAAAAACACCTCAACGAACTGCGAACAAAATTCCTATTAAACGGCTATCCAAAACGAATGCTAAACAACTGGGAAAGGAAAATTAACAACAAAAAGCTGGAAAATAAACAAAACGAAGGAAACACAGTAAGATACATACCCTTCCCATACATCCGTGGCTTCTTTGAACAGGTAAACAAAAGTTTTGAAAAAATAAATATAAAGCTAGCCCCAACCTATAACAACTTGCAAAAAATAATCCGGAAGACTATACCTGACAGAAATAAACAACCAGACAAATATAACACTACCGAAGTCGTCTATAAAATACCTTGCACATGCAAACCCCCAAAAGTATACATCGGTGAAACAAAAAGAAAATTAGAAACAAGATTAAAAGAACACATCGCAGACCTGAAGTATAATAGAATCAACTCTGTTTTTTACGAACATTGCACGACCCACAACTGCAAAATAGACAAGAATGATGCAATAATAGTACACAAAGAAAAAAATTGGTACAAAAGAAAATTCAAGGAAAGCTACGAAATTACTATAGACAAAAATAATATTAACAAGAACCTAAGCATTGACATCCATAAAAACTGGCTACAATTATTAAAACAGAATGTTTATACAGTCGCAGGAGAGGCTGTACGCAACACTCGGGGAGGGGTGAAGTTACAAATTACGAGGCATGCGGGGAAGGCCATCAAGTCAGGAGAAGATGAGAGGGGAAGGGAGCGGGAAGTACGGAAAATCCCAGACTGATACCGTATACTATCAATGTAACAGACTGAAGAGGGGCGGAAGCCCGAAACGCGTTTCTGCATGAATTAAAAGTAGATGATGGAATTATTTGCCAAGTGTCGATAAATGCACCAAGTAGTGACATAGAATTAGAAGAAACAAGAAAAAGAAGACACGGTTTCGACAAATAACTAAAACAATTATAAATAATAAAAATGGTAAATAAAATAAAGTATAAAAAAAAGTAAAAGAGTGACTGTACATTAGGCTGTTGTTGATGACCAGTGATAAAGTAAGACAGACATGAAGAAGACTATGTACATCGTTACATAAGTTGAATTATACAATAAAAGTGAATAGGAATAAGAACCTTAATTACAAAATATTTACAGTACATATGTACTGTACAAGCAGAGACTGAAGATGGTGAGTTAACTTGTAAAACAAAACCCTAGTTAATTGGAGTTCGCTGGAAGTAACTATGGATGAGGTGTCAGAAATATGTCATTGTTCTGAAGTAAGTCACTTTCTTGGCAGGGCCAGGTGTTGCTCATAGGTAAGAGAAGGCAGATTGGAAGCCTAACATCCTCCAACACGGGGTAAAGATTTACTGAAATTATTGATCAAATTATAGTAGAATGATCTAGATTTTGAAAGGAGTGCAAAAGGAAAACGAGGCGTTTTGGATGCAATTTTCCACTACCAACATTTGCTTAAGGAAAGAAAAAAGCGGCAAATGAAACTTCACGACTTTATTGCAGAAAAACAAGAATTTCAGAAAAGTCAGGACCTTAATTACAAAAAATGAACTACAGTTATACCTCGCCTTACATCAGAAATTGGTTCCAGGATATGCGACTTAAGTCAAAAAATGACATAAGTTGAATTTATTTGTCTCCAAATTTACTCGTCACTAGGCTAAACCACAAACAACCGTTTCCAGTTCTGTATTTTATTTATAAATGTATTTTTAATAATATGTGGTTAATAAGAATCTATTTTAAGCTTACAAGCAAATAAATTTTAGTTTTTAATATGGTACAGAAAAAAGTAATCTAAATTTATGAATTCATGTACGTACAGTACATATTTGTAAATGTACATGTTTACAAGTATATACTGTATTTTTGTGAATGTGGTTTGGACTGGACTCTATTTGTGAATGTGGTTTGCTCTAAGACATTATAAAATAAGATGATTTTGTAAGGTTAAATAACAAATACAGTTATTAAAATTATCTTGCGACAGTAGAAAATAAACTAATTTATATTAAATTTACCAATATCGAGTGGTGTTGACAATGACGCCAAACGGTAGATATTGGAACTACTGTGGAAAACACCAATATTGAGCACTTAAAGACCTCTGAATAAGACGACAACACAGAAACACAGATGTTTTTATGTTTCGTTCTCTAAAATTTATATTAACATTTACTGTAAATGTACATATTTTAATACGATTTTATGTGCTTTAACGCTTTTCTAGAGATATTACGACTACAATATTTGTGGCGGATGGACGTATAGTTAAGTCATTTTATTCAACTATACGTGATATAACTTGATTTTTATTTTTCCATATATTTTTTGACAAACAACGTATAATCGAGAACAACGTAACTTGAGGTACACCGTATTAATATAGAAAAATGAACTAATTAATATATTATCATACATTTCTGTATGCATATGTTTGTGTTATTTAACATATATTATTATGCAAATTAATATATAAAAATAACTTAAAATTAAAGTAAAATTTTTTATTTTCGGTTGCATGTTTCTGTGAAATTCGAAGTTCATATACTTTCATAAAAGAAGTTAATCCTTTAAATTTATAATAAATTCCTTTAACTAAAGGAATTTGGACCTACAAAAACGAAATATAAAGTGCATGAGAAATTTATAACTCTTTCTGTTTAACTATAAACATTCTCACGATCAAACCATGCATAGTTTACACTTAAAGGCAAAATTTGTCATATTGTTGCCATTCTAGCACCACCTTTAACCCCACACCTGCTAAAACAATTGATCACCTGACTAATTTTCCCACCACAAAAAGTATAAAAGCCATCCTTCTTCCCCTCTTGGGGGAGTCGCCAATCGAACGACCAAGACGGACACTAACTTCCCTTAGACCTGCTATACGACATCAATTGGAAGACCTTGGCCCCACCTCGTACCGCCTTTCAGAAATTAAAGCTGAAATTATCCCAGAGGTATGAAATATTATTGTAAACTCTCTCTCTTATCTGTGAAGTCTAAGGAGTTTTGTAAGTTTTTAATTAGTTAGCGCGTTAAATAAACTGTTGTTTTGTTTTAAATGGTGTCGTTACTCGACTTAGCCAACGTCTTATTGTCGACTCCTCCAACTCTCACATAACACGTAACAGAACGAAACGCCATCCTTGACAAGAAAGTAGGTCACTGACCTGTGGCCGGAACGAGAGGACTTCCCAACCTCCCTGGTGGCTCACATTTCCCTATCCCTATTAACTCTATGTTAAAATAGCCTTGTTTAATGCTGTTTCATTTAGCACTTTGTCATCTAGGAATGCATCCCCTACATTAAGTGGGATCTTATTGTATTATTATTATTATCCACAAATGTTAGCTATTATTAAATTAAGGGATTTGATTAATTTACATAGACCAAACTGCTAGTGGGAAGCACAGCATATATTGCATCAGAGATGATATTGTTTTTAGCAAAGTTCTGAGCATTGCCATTCTTACATATTGAACTTTTCTTAAAAAAGATTAATTCAAAAATTTTTCATAAAGGAAATTTTATTATTAAATTTAATAAATTTATTGCAAATTAAATGTATTTTAGAATTTTTTAACATTTTCTGTAAAACTCAGCATTTTGCACAGAATATCACAAATTTTTCTTAAAATAACAGTAGTTTGTTTGAAATTAATACATAATAATAAAATTTATGTAGTTTCAAAAATAAGGTAATAAGCTGTTGTTTATGGAACAGAGTTTTATTTCTAAATTGGTATGCAGTAACATATAGCAACTGATGTCATTAATGACCTTTGAAGTAAATTCCCCTTTATTCATTATATAAAATTTATATATTATGTCACAAAATTTGTTTATATTTAGAATATTTCAGTATTATCTCTTATACCTTATTTTACAAACAAACCAAATGAATTGGATTGCAAATATTATTTACATATGTTGAAGAAAGAATGATGATTTTGCACTCTGCAAAACAAATCAGAAAATTTATCATTACTAGATGGAAATTAATAAAGTAATGTTAGAGATTAAAAAATCCAATATAAAATATATTTAAAACAATCACTATATTGAAGACTAAATACCAGAAAAAATTTTTGGAGTCTTCTACATGTCCATTCACAATCACAAGTACTCAGTTAATGCTGGCAGAGTTGACATTTCTTTATATGCTTTTCTCTGCCTTTACTAATGCAAATTGTTTAAAAATTTTCATGATGTCAGATATTTGTAATATTTTAATCTTTATTTGACAAAAATACTTACAAACATCTGATGTCACTTTTAAACAATTTGCATAAGTATAGGCAGAGAGAGACATGTAAAGAAAGGTTGATTCCATTAGTCCAGAAGATTTCAGAAATTAGTTTGTATGTAGTTTTCAATATTGTACATTTTTGAATTAATAATAATTTTTTGAATTAATTTAGTATTATAATAATTTTTGAAGAATAATTAGGAAAATTGAAGTGTAGAATAAAAATATATATTATTAGATTATAGATAAATTTTTTAATAAAATAAACATATAAACAAATTTTAGCGAATGGATAGTTTTATTGTGAAAATATAAATTATCTAATGCCTTTGATTTTAAAACACTTTTTTTTTTCAGAATAGTTATCAAATTAAAATTTTTTTATAAATAAATAATAATAAAACAATTTTTTCACAATTTATATTTTATTTTCAGTTTTATACGTGAAACTTCCATCTGGTTTTAAGCCTTCTCCTCCACAAGGAATCAGTGGAAATCATTATCAAGGAAATGTTCAAAATCAACAAGATAGCAATTCTTTTGGATCCAGTACAACTGAAACTGTATTAAGTGTTAGTGAATCTTCTCGTGAAAGTGATACAGCTGAAAATACAGTTACACAGAAATCTACAGAGGAAACTTTAGTTAATGGTGATAGCAAAGATGTTGAAAACACTCAAGAAAATGTTTCAATGGAAAAGTGTCCAATTAGGTCCATTTCTTCCAATATACAAACGTCAAATATTATCACAACATCACCTGCAAAGGTATGACAATATACATTTTTTAAATAATAATTGTATTTGTCGTGATTGTTATATTTATTTACAAGGAAGACTTTTACAGGTGGTCAAAAACATTGAAAATATATAAATTTGCTGGAGTTACATGGTTATTTTTTAATGTTAGTTTGTCATGCTTTATCTGGTTTTTATTTGATTTATAATAATTAAAGATTTGTTTAATCTTCTAGTTGGTTTTTTAAAAAATTATATTATCTGTTTTTCTTAATTCTAAAAACTATATTTAAAAGTTTTTTAAACTGAGTGAAGTTACATAAAAGCACTTTATAATAACACAACATTTATGCAAAACTAGCATGAATAGCTTGTTTGTGGACTGAAGGAGGAGATGCAGATAATAAGTATATAGATAGCAAATATCCTACATAACTGGAAATATTTCATTTCCAATCAATTGTAGCACTACCTAACTTAGTTAACATTCTTCTTGTTAATATGTCAATAAAAATAGGGAAAAATAAAAAAATGTCAAATAAAAATGTCCAAAATATGTTTCAATTTTTTAATACTAATTATAAAAGTTTTTAATTATTAAATTTAATGAATGTACTTTAGAAAATGAAAAATAGATTTCTCTTCTGATTGAAAGAAAATTTATGGGTAATAGTTCAGAAGGTGTTGGTTTTTACAGAAGAAAAATTTGCCACTTCAAATGACACATGTGAAAGAACACTAAACATTTTTATTGCCAGAATAAATTAATATTAAAATGACAGGCTAAAACTATATTTGCTAGAGAAAAGGAAGAAAGAAAAAATTATTTTTAATTATATTTTGTATTTTTACCTGAAGTAGTTGTGTGCAAGGTCAACTATCTTAGTTGAGTCACATGACGTCTTACAGATGCCAGTAATTATTCCAAAATTGTAAAATTATCAGCATTGCAATAGAAACTATAATTATATCTTTAATTTCTTCATATTGTCTTCTTTCTAACAATGTAAAATACTCATGGATTGTCAAAAATGCATTTTTTTGGTTTATTTTATTATAAATTTATCCAAAAAAAGCAAAAATATAAACACATTAACTTTCTGTTTGCTGTAAATTATCTCAAGTTTCACGAATTGATGCTAGGTTTCAATGGATATGGAATTGTATTTTATCCACATCAGAGTAGTAAAACTTTATTACTTTACTGAGGGTTGACAGTAGAGCTGTGATGACTCTCAATACTAATGTCAACAAATAGTTAATTGTTTTATTCTCCTCTAAACAAAAGCTCTCTTCCTGGTTAGAAGTTGGTCAAATACAGTGTTGTTGTTTTATAGTACTCAGAAGAATGTTGTCTTTAACATTTAACAATTCATTTTGTCAGATCTGATTACTTTAAATTATTTATTTTTTTATGTAATATAGTCATGCAGTTATCAAAAATATCTTAATTCAAAAATTTAACATTGCTCAAAATATTACAGATAGTATCAAAAGAAAAGTCAATTGTTTAACCAGAAATGTTTTTTCCACGAGAAGTGAAGCAATCAAATTAATAATTGTGGACCATGAAAAATTTGGCAATTTATGACTTGACATCAAATGTGTAAATTGCTATAATTTAAAAATTCTTAAAATTTTATAAAATAAATTCATTTGCAACAATGCCTGAATAAAATTGTTATGAAATGAAAATTTTACAAGTTGCACAGTTTGTATTATCAAAATTGATTTTTATATTTTTGTCATGCTGTGTTGCATGTGACAGTGCAATGTGTGAGAAGATGCCTTGTTTCAAGCAAATGCAGCAGTCCATTTGCAATGAATTAGAATTGGTTTTTGTGATACAGATTTGAAGAAAGCGCAGAGAATATCAGAATGGTATTTTTGTAAAGATATATTAATTTTAAATTGCAATTATGTTGAATCACACTCATTATGTGCAAACTCACAGGAGTTATGCCTATGTAATTTTCCTGTGATTTTTTTTCATACTACGAGGGTCATTCTAAAATAAAAGAATGTTTTGATATGACAAGCCGTGCAGTTCTCCCACCACCTCCTGTTGCGTCATGGACCTTCCCATTTTTTCGCATCAGTCTGATGCTAACAGTGATCCGCAATGATCGTTTACTGTTTATAGTGTGACTTTGAAATGTATGACAAAATTAAAGATCCTGCCAAATGTGAGGTTCATAGTGTAATGTGCTTTTTGAATGCGAAAAAAGTCTGCTCTATTGAAATTTACAGGCATATAACCGAGGTTTATGGTGATGTGATGAATGAAGCTTCAGTTCGAAACAAACGGCAAGGATTGTTGTCCAGAGGCATTGTGCTTCTTCAGGATAACGCATGTCCGCATGCTTCTGCATTGACGAAGAACTTGCTTCAGCAGTTTAAGTGGAAGTTTTGAACATCCTTCTTATAGCCTGGACTAGGCTCTGAGTGATTATCATTTTTTTCCAAAATTGAAGGATTATTTAGTTAGGAATCACTATGGAAGTGACAACGAACTGAAAGAGGCTGTTAATGACTGGTTCAAGAACTTGGCGGTAACTGAGTGTGCAGAAGGCATAGAAAAGCTGGTGATACGCTATGACAAATGTTTAAATTTGCATGGTGACTTCGTAGCAAAATAAGCTAAGGTATCATAGGTGTTGTAAAATAAGTTTTGTTTCATTATCTTAAATAAAAATATCTAGAGAAACTATAAATAAAAATCAAAACCTTTAAACAATCCAGCAAATCATTTTTTAATATCTTAAAAACGCTTTCAAACACTAAGCGATCAACCTCAGCTATCATTCTGAATCGAACGAACAATTCGAAATTACGTAAAACAAAAATTCAAAAAGCGGTCACATAAATATACGTTAACATTTACCAAGCTTAAATAATTGCAAAAATTATACAAGATAATTGAAACGAAATAAAGTAATAAAATAAAATATATACATCCAGTAAAAAAATATCTTAATTAACCTTCCCGCTTACATAAACTATGTCAACTCATCGTAGAAGGATTTCCATGCCGATGACAATCCGTCAGCATCCCTATGATTAATGCAGTTTGTGTGCAACTGCGTCTTGTGAATTTCTACTTTTTCCAGATGTTTCACGACCTGCCCGGATCTTGCAGCCTTGATGATCAATGCCCAATCCCAAAACTTATCTCGGAGGGAATCAGCATAAAGAGTCATGCTCAATTACATATTGTTCCTCAAAGGAATGGTTAAGAAAGTTACCAGAAATAAGAATACACAGATAGTTTACAAGTGTATTCCCACCGTATACAGGCTCTTAAGGAACAATAAAGGCAGTTACGAACGCAACACGATGACAAGAGTATACTCTATATTGTTAAAAGACCGTAGATTTAACTCTAATCTGGTATACATAGGAGCAACCATGAGAAACTTAAAGAAAAGAATTGCTGAACATAAGCACTCAGTGTATAAAAACATAGACTCTACGGTACTTGCTGCCTTTGCCAAGCAGCAGAATATTGAGGTCTTTTGGGATCGGACGTTGATCATCAAGGCTACAAGATCCAGGCAGGCCGTGAAACATCTGGAAAAAGTAGAAATTCACAAGACGCAGTTGCACACAAACTGCATTAATCATAGGGATGCTGACGGATTGTCATCGGTATGGAAATCCTTCTACGATGAGTTGACATAGTTTATGTAAGCGGGAAGGTTAATTAAGATAATTTTTTACTGGATTTATATATTTTATTTTATTTCTTTATTTCGTTTTAATTANTCTACGATGAGTTGACATAGTTTATGTAAGCGGGAAGGTTAATTAAGATAATTTTTTACTGGATTTATATATTTTATTTTATTTCTTTATTTCGTTTTAATTATCTTGTATAATTTTTGCAATTATTTAAGCTTGGTAAATGTTAACGTATATTTATGTGACCGCTTTTTGAATTTTTGTTTTACATAATTTCGAATTGTTCGTTCAATTCAGAATGATAGCTGAGGATGATCGCTTAGTGTTTGAAAGCGTTTTTAAGATATTAAAAAATGATTTGCTGGATTGTTTAAAGGTTTTGATTTTTATTTATAGTGTAGTTCCAGTACGAAAGTATTTTATTTATCTAGAGAAACAAACGTTCTTTACTTTTAGAATGACCTTTGTTGTTTAGCTATGTGTCATTTCACAAAATATTTCAAGGTGAACCACTGTATGATTCAAAAAATATTTGTGCAGTGCAGAAAGTTTATCGTGCATGTCCTTTAGTTTGAAAAGTTTGGAAGGTAGAAATTTTTTCACATTTTTCAAATTTTTATGTAAAAAATGTTTAAAAAGGAGTTATGTGGCATCTCACAGAAGTTGCACAACTACTATAGGGTTTAGTAAAACAAATCTTATCTAATGGCTTATCTATAGATGTATGGGTGATTAAAACAAAAATATGTATACTCTGTAACCAATATATGGCGTGAAAACTCCAAACAAAGATTGGCAAACGCTTTCGATGCCCCTTGTGAGCTCTTCTTCAGGCCAAATTTACTGTAACTGGATTCTTAAATCAAATGTTTTTAAATAAGAACATACTCCATTTCTAATAGTTCAAATAAGGAAGGCAATCATGTGATCACGTGCCATTTCAAAATATAATTTTTTATAATTTTTAGTAGTGGAGATACGATGTGCGCATCCTATAATAATCTTGTGTATCATATAACAATTTACGATTTATCATCTGATAAATACTGCCATGCTGTTTAGAGATTTCGTTTCTTCTTTAAAATTGATGCAGGTTAATTTGCGATCTGCTTTGTAAATCTCCATCGCTTCCAAAGTTCTTAGATGTTCGTGATGACAAGTGGTGTGGATAACCCGTGCCTCATTAACAATCAGGGTTATGTCTGGGTTTGTTGCATATGTAGATAATGCTGTTGTAGATTTGTTATGAGTGATATCAGCTTTATGATTAAAAATCTTCTAATCCGAATACCGGTATTCTTATAAAAATCGTACTTACTCAACCTTTATTGTCCGGTACTTGTAAATTATTTGTAAAACAAACGTTTTCGGCCTCAGTCGAGGTCTGCTTCAGGTTAAATTATTGGATTTCATTCTTCGAATGCACGTTTAGTTTTAAATATAATCGAATTTCTTGCGCGTGTTACGTATCGTCATCGTTTTTGTTGTTCTTCGCATACGTAACGCCAAGCATAAGAGAGCGTGTTTCCGTCTTTGTTGTTTATACATCTCCCTGTCCTGCCTGCTTTGTAGATTTCTAGGGCTTCAAGGGCTCTGATGTGATCCGTATGAAAAGCTCTATTTATTAATCTGGCTTTTGATAGTTCCGCGTGAATATCCGGGTCGGTTGCGTAGGTGGATAGTGCAGTGGTGTAACGAGCATGTTCTATGTCATATTTGTGCTCTTTAACTCTCTGTTGGATTGAACGTTTCGTGGAGCCGATGTACACCCTTTCTTGTTTAAACCTATCATCTCTCACCGGAATACTATATACCCCCGGAGCTCTCATATCGTTCTGTTTGTCTTTTGCATTACGTAGTAATTGGTATACATTGGGGGTTCTTCGATACGCTATCCTGGTGTTCGTTTTAGTTGCAATTTCTTTATATAACGCTTGAAACCGTTTGCTGTATTCTACTATGTTGCGTCTTCTGTTTGGCTCTTGATTATCATTTTTAGTAACGGGTGCCTCCTGCGTTTCACGTGCTCGTAAATAGGCATTTGCCATTCTTTGTACTAGTTCTTTTCTGTATCCATGTGCAATTGCAATGCGTTCTATATTTTGTAGCTCCATTATCGTGTCACTCCACTTAGAAGGGTGCGTAAATGCTCTTCTGATCAACGCCCGGAATGCTGCGATTTTATAAGTGTACGGGTCCGCTGAGTTTGCCGGTATAAACCATGGGATGTAGCTGGGTTTATAATATATACCCGTATCAAT
>NW_019385651.1:0-8902 GCF_000671375.1 Centruroides sculpturatus | reverse complement strand
TGTTATATTTATATCCTGGCAATATTTATTATACAGTGGGTGATCGGTTAATAACAGTTCGGACTGTGAAGAAATTGGACAACGAACACTTTCGTGAAAGATTTTAATGTTCAGACAACAAACACCTGAACCAACACAAGAAGCAATATAAAATAATGAATACCAATTGGTCTCCCTTGTCTCCGAGTGACAATTCAAAACCTTTCAGATCATGGGAGATGTCGACATCGACGCTCAACCTGATACCGATCGAATAGTAATCCTCTGAACTTTGAAACTCCAGCCTTTTGTTTACTTTTCTGATAGAAAGAACTTTTTATAGACTTTGAAGGACTGTTGGGCACTTGTTAAGTTTTGCATTGGTTTTTATTTTCGAAAAGTGAGAGTTTAACATCCCATCAGATATTCACCAAATTTTTACACCATTTTTACACCGTTTTACACCAAATTCCGAATTTAATTCAGGCTCATATTTACATAATTTTTTGCGCGTTTTTTTGTGAATAATAGTTGATTTCTGTTCCCTGAACTTTTGTCAGTGCTTTTCTAAACTTTTTATTTAAAAAAGAAACTTATAATATTATGGAGTCTAAAAAAACAGTTTGTCAATAACTCAGAAACCAAGCAAGTGATAATAGCCAAGGTAGAGAGTGGACAGAAAAAAGATGTCTGATGTTGTCAGGCAGTGTGGCTTGAACAGCTCTACAGTAGGCACAATCTTAGCTAAGAAAAAATAATCGCAAAGACTCAAGCAGCTAAAGGTGTAATGAAAATCGCATCTGAGAAACAAAGATGTACCATCCATGAAAAAATGGATAGATTGCTTTAATTTAGATAATAGAAAGGGAAATGAAAAGCAATGTAACTAGTATGACTTTCATTTAAAAGCTAGAGAAATTTTTTGATAATTGAAGAAATAAATTCCACATTCGTCATATGAGGAGATACAATTCAAGGTGTTTTGAAGCATGCCGGTTCTCCTCAACAATGACATTAAAACGTTTTGGAAAGAAAAATTTGATATTCTTGAAGCTGTCTGACTTGGTCAAAAGACGTGGTCAGAAGTCATTCAATGACAGTTGAATTCTGATTGGCAAAAGTTCCTTCCTGCATTCAGGGAGACGGAAATGATGTCCCTGAAATTATGGATGAAAGTGTGACAACTGCTAGAGATTTTGAACTGGAGGTGAATGAAGATGACATTGAAGAGCTCATAATGGAACCTGAAACTGATCTGATGTCACAAGAACCCCAAGAACTCTTGAATGAAGTACCAAGAATCTCAGCAAGATGTGTTTTCTTATGAAAAAGCAAAAGACAAAAGAGGACCAATGCTAACATCTGCTATTAAAGATCTTTTGAAGAAGTGAGATGATGTCAGAATAATGGTCTTAGAATGGCATTCAAACTAGGTTGAGGTTAATAGGCTTGGAGATCTCTACAATGATAATACTTTTTTTTTATATTTTTTTTAAAATCAATTTTTCAAAAATATTTCCTCAAAAAATTGATGAAAACTTCATGGGTTAATTCTACAGAAATAACTACCGTTTTTTTGCCTGGACCGCATTTAATCAGAGACAATAGCTTATCTTCGTATTCTTTATTTTCTTACTTACTATGCATTTTGGGTGCAATATTTTTGTATCACTTGCACCCCTCTTCAGGTTTTTTTACATTTCTATATATTGGTAAAATTTTAATTATTACATTTGTTTTTTCAGTAAATTACAAACAATAGTTATTTGGAAATATATTTATACAATAGTTAACTAACCTGTTTTTAAGTTAAGACCCACATCTGCCGTGTTGGTGTTGTGTCCCCTAAGGAATTTTTAGACCGTTTTCCCCTCTTTTTGTTTGCTTTTCCTTTAGCTTTTTCCATTTCCTCCCACATGTTGTCAACCTCCATTCCATCATTTAAATTGATTTTAAAAGGAATATAAAGAAAACTGCACCATGGATATATATACATATCTATTACTTATAATGATAATACTATTAATTACTTTTGAAACTTCCTGAAGAAGAGAGAGAAGCAATCGACATTGGACAGATTCTTTGACCTTCACAAACAGAAAAAAACATGACTGATAAAAATGCAAGACTGTGTATATATGTATTTTTATTATTACATATAAATAAACACAATAAGAAAGTATATAAATTTTTATTTATTTTTGGGGTCTCTAGAACGAATTAATCAAATTCCCATAAAAATCTATGGTAAATCAATAATCAGTTAACAAACAATTCGGGTAGCAAACACAGTCTTGGAATGAATTATGGTCATTAAACGATCACCCACTGTATATTAAATAAAAATTGATTGTATTCATTCAGTTTTAATTCTTACCTACTTTATCAACTGAGTTTTAACTTCTTATTATTAGATACTAATCCTAGAAAAGAATTTTCATTGAAGAATGAAATAATTATTTCTTACTTTCCCAACTATTGTATATGTTTTTGGGCTCAGTTTTCAGATTGCAGATCTATACACTTCTACTGTTGTTTTTCTTTCTGTCCTTCATTAATCTTGAGAACAGAGTTAGATGAAAATCAAAACCAGATATGGAAAGCTTATGAACTGGAGGTTTCAGTTAACTACATTATGAACTTCTGGTTAGGACCAGAAGTCATGTGATTTTTTTTTAAATTAAATGATGATTGAAAATTGCTGTTTCGCATTGTGATGATGTTACAATAATATACATTTGATTTTTCTTGTTATTGTATTTTCAATTACTACTTTTGTAATATTACAATTATAATTCATTTGCATAAAATAGAAAATAAATTTTTATATTATACTTTCTAAATTAATATGATCTCCTTATGAATTCAAAAGATGAATGGATCACTGGGGCTATATTGCCCCATTGGTTTATTTATCTTTTGCATTTTTTTGTAATCCTCAGAGAATTCTATGGTGTTCATTGAGAACACTGCTTTAAATAACCTGAACACTAGTTTACACTATCTGTTTTAATTCTGAATCAATATTTCTCATTGAGCCTTTGCTTAAAACTTGACAATTGTCTCTTTTATGTATTTTTTTAAATATTTGGCTACAATTTTCAAAAATTGTAGACCTATAAATGCCCATGTGTCTGTCCTCCTTAATCTTGAGAAAGGCATTAGTGTGGGGGCCGAGGGGGGAGAAATTAAAAAGAAACTCTATGAACGATAATATGTGATATGTATCGTCATCGTCTCCCTTGCCGTTTGGATTGCCGAGCGGTAACAATCAATGACATGTGGAAGCAGTTGAGTCAGAGATAGATGCTTCGTTTACAAACAACACAACCGTTTATTAAACAGGAAAGAGGCTTACAAGATGTCCGCGATCTTGGAAGTTCTGCGGCGGTTGCGGCCATTGGGTCTTTCTCTCCTTTCCAAGATAGTTCCATTTTGAAGGAGTGTCCCTTGTTCGCGAATGAACCATTCCATCATGTCTCGAGGACTCCGGGACGATGCGGTTGACTTCCGTTGATGGAAAGATGTCGATCCGAGGTCGGGAGATGGAGACGAAGATGGGTGCAAGACACACACACAACAATAGATCCGTCACTTGGAACTTTTGGGAGAAGAAGCCGTCGCGTCCTCGAATTTCCGGGGTTTTATCTGTTTTCTTTCAGATTCCCCTTTCCGATTGGACTCCCGTCGTCACCTGAGGACACTTCGAAATTTTTCGGGGACGCGGGAGAGGTCAAAATCGAAGTTTAATTCGATCTGCAACCGAAATGGTCGACGGACTTACTTTCTTCTATAGTTTAAAAGTCTTCTATTGTCTAGCATCGCGTTTTCATATAATAAAAATCTATTTCTAACTACTATATTTTTTTCTCTAAAACAATTATTTTCCGCGAATTTTAGCGAGAGTTCGGACCTGTCCAGAGCCTCACATTAGATATATGAAAGTCAAGACCAGATATAAAACACTTAGGGACAGGAGGCCCTGATTAACTTTATACAAACTTCTAGTTTGAATCAGAAGTTGTGTGTGAGAACTGAGGGGATTAGTTGTCTCCACTTACCGGCGGCTCTGTCAGAGGATGGCTTTAAGGAGGGCAAAATAAAATGAGTGGGGAGGTTAATGAGTAAGTTGACAGGTTCCCAAATGAATACACAGGTTGAACAAGAATAACACATTTAATAAACAACTATAAAATTGTACATATCAAAGGCGAAAGTGAAGAGTTACAAAAATTCTATTCTGCGTCGCGATAATGATTCGTCTTTCATATGGAACATCTAATCTCTATTCTCTAAGTTAAATTAAGAGGCGAGAGGGATCTCTAGGAGAGAGAATTCTCAGAGAGAAATTTCTCATAGAGAGAGTATACAAATAGATATCCAAAAAAAAAATACCTCTAAGTTCCTGATCCGTAATATGGGTTGTTGGTAAAAACGTTCCTGGATTGTCACGGTAGTTATGGCGAGGTAGTGACAAACAGGGTGACGGTATGGGTCAGTAGATGTGGCAGTCGATGTCCGCCCTGGAGGTGTCTGCCTTGTGGACTGCATTTAAGCTTTTTTTTACTATTTTTGAGGCGGTGAGAACTATGACATCATTAATGATTTATACGCACACCTGTTCATGTGTTTATGTCTGGATCTAGCTAGTACAGACAATTGACATAGAGAAGTTTGTTTAATTTATTGATATCAGTGTCTAGAAGATATGATTTTATAATATAAATTTCTATAGGTTTGACGGCTCTCATCCATAAATTAACATTCAGCTGACAATAATTTCTTTAACCTGGTCAACTATCTAGATATTGTTTATATCAAACGTCGCGTTTGACTACGAACGAGGCAATTTATTGCCGTAACCACATGTCACGTGCAACCAAAGAGGGGGTAAGAAACATCTCTTATTCCCGTCTTGTTGATATTAATGTCTATAGAATTACCTTTAAACAAATGGAGGAGATTTCTTTTATTGATATACTAACGATTTTTTTTGAGGAGATCATCTCGGTCATCGACTGCAGAAGTACCCCTTTTTCCCTTTTTACTTAATCACGAGGTTTATTAGAAAGGTGATACTGTTCTAAAACAAACGGGTTTTGGACCATCACATATGTTATTTCAATTGAAAAATTTCTTTTCAGTGGAGTTAGACAAAATGACATGACTTCATTGTTAACAGGAAAAGTATGGTGTACAGGGGCAAGACACTGCTAAAATTGAGAGCATTGAGATGAAAACTTGCAACCTTAAAGATATTAAATTTTGATGGTTAAAGGTCAAGAGGATTGGGAGATAGAAGAGATCACATGTCATATCTTGAGAATGGTTGGACTTAATGAAGATTTTACTTTTTATTAACATTTATAATTTTATATAAAACTTATCTTTAATCTCAAAATTAAGCATTTTGCCATTTTATAATAATTAATAATATGAGGCTTTATTATAAAATTTTTATAACAGTTGGCACCATAGCAATTTTTTTATTAATAGTATGATTAATAATATGAGATTTTAATTTATTCAAGATTGTATATTAATTAATACTAAAAGATTTACCATGACACCTTGTGAACGTGCAGCCCAAGTTTATTACTTTCAAACGTTTCCAAATTTTTACAGTCTTTTTAACCATCCTTTTTTTATTTTGTTTTTTCTTTTTCTTGAGAAAGATCATTTAACATGACCGAAAACGTATGGAAATAATAAACTTGGGCTGCACGTTCACAAGGTGTCATAGTAAGTCTTTTAATATGAGATTTTATTTAAAAAAATAACTTTTATAACAACTGGGAAAGTTATGCAACTTGTTGCTGGATTTTTTGTTTTAAATTCATAAATCAAATCCAATAAGTCCAGAAATTGCATGCATTGCTTTGTTTTTAGTTTTTTAGATACATGAGAAAATATACTTTTTTTTTTTTCAAACTCTTTCCACCTTATGGGCACTAAAAGGCCCATAAGATGGAAAGAGTTTTAGCAAGCAATTACAGGTTTGATCAGACCCATAGTGGGGCAACTGGATGGTGAAGGACTGGGCCTGATATATCCAGATAGACCACCCCATGAAAAATTCCTGTAGTTTTTGACCTGTCTAGATTTGATCCTGGGTCTGAGTGGCAAGATGTCATCTTAAAGCTTGACCATCTGGCTATGAGAGAATATAAAATCTATCAATAGGATTTATATATTATCTATATTTATATTTACCTTTTATATTTCTTTTCTATTGAAATTAGTTGGTTGAATGCAGTTTGGTTTTTTCGTCTGTAGACTATTTTATGTTTTCTTATGAATTTGTTTCATAATTTTATCTTTCTGGCATATAAGGTTGGCATTAATGACCATTTTATTCAAGTTACATTTATTTACAATTACCTCTTTGTAGTTACATAAAAGCAAACAAATGCAAGAATTTAGATAGGTAACTTGTTATAAATTCAGTTACTTGAAATGGCAATATAAATAAATGTTTATAGTTTTTTCTACTACTATTCTTTTAATTAATGATTAAAGTTATTATGTTGTGGTTTTTTGATTTAAATATCAAACATTCTATATAAAATAGAATTAGAGTTACATATTAAAGAACTAATAGACATTTAAAGGATTTTTTTGTTATTATAACACCAGATATATTTATTTTCTCTATAATTTATGTGAGGCTCCGGAAATAGCCCCCTCCAAAAGAAAGATACGAAAAAACTTGTTAAGTTAAATCGTCAAGAAAGCAAATTATATAAATATCGAATTGGCGATACCGGACTTTGACGTCAGTGCTCATAGAGAATAACAGAAAAAACAAAATTTTAAATATAAAAGAAGAAAATTTAAAATATTAAAGTTAAGACACAGTTTAGAAGGTAAAACGAAACTAGAGAAATATCAAAATGAGCATAGGTGTCATAGTCAACAATTAAAAGCGATCAGTGTCGAAAGGATGGTGTCGGATAAACCATCTCCAGCTGAAATTTCTCGCAAACTTTACGAAGCTCCATTTACACCTGGAGACAGGTGGAAGACCAATTAGAAAATGGTGATGTGAGGTCTATCCAGTTAGCAAAAAGCCGATCCCAAAAAACTTATAAAAGACCAATTCCAAGGACAACGGGACTTCCACTAAGACTTTTACTGGACTTCTTTTGTGTTTGTGTATCTCCGTTTTTTTTTTTTTTTTTCGTGCATCCTTTCATTTTTTGTGCATCGACTTCCGAGACTTCAAACTTTTCATTCAACGCTGGACCATATCGCCGCCGACAACCCCTACAATGCTGGACCAGATTGCCGCCGAAACCCCGACGACACAAGACTAGATCGCCATCAAAATTTCCCACAACACAGGACTTTTTCAACGAGAGAATTTATGTAAGCATTATCGTCCAGAATAAACAGTTTGCCTCTGTAAAACACTTGTTTTTGCTGCCTCATAAAACCACCACCCACATACGCTAAGACCTTAGACCATCCCGACGGTAGGGAATAAAAATTCCCCCCAATCGGCGTTCCTACATTCATTCTTTCTTTTTTCAAAAAAGGAAGAGTTTAGATGATCATAACTTTATAAATACAAGGTGATCATAATTAAAAGTACATGTTCAGAATTCTTTGAAGAAAGAAGTATTGGACAAATTTTGACCAATACTTCTTTCTATAAAGAACTCTGGGGGGAATTATATTTCAAAATTCAGCCAGTAAGATAAAATTTGGCACTGCTGTCTTTTTAATGTGCATGTTATGTTTCATAATAAATTTTGAGAGTTAGAAAATAACGTGCAATAATTTAGTTAGACATTGAATATGGAATTGATAATTAGAGAAGTTTAACAAGTAATACACCATCATACAAATTGAGACCTTGACTGACTATTCACTTGTTGAAAAATTGTGAAGAACATTTTATTACTGTTTTTTACCGAAAATAAAATTTTTTTCAGTAATTAAATCACCTACTTGAGACAGTATGTATACCAAATTTAGTTGAGATTTGCCCAACAGTTCTTTCTACAGAGGGCTTCGAACATCTACTCTTTAATTATGATCAGCCTGAAGATCAAACCAAATACAAATAACTTTAGTTACATTTTATTTTTGCGTTAATGAGTGGGAGAGTTGATTCTATGTATTCATAAGAAAATAAACATGTGAAGCATGAAAAAAATCAGTAACAAAGTCTAAATAACTATCAGTAATAAAAATGAATATTGGTAAATCATTGCCAATTATGTTAATGAATTGGATTGACATCACACACTTTTTAAATACAGTGATACCTAGTTTTTGTCGATAATCAGTCTGAAAACAATCGGCGAAATTCAATATTGACAAAAATTGAGGTAATTATTTCCATATGAATCAATGTAAATCCAAGTAATACATTCTAGACACTCCAAAATACATATCAAAAACACATTTTATAGAGAATAAATATAGGAACAAATAAATATATACAGTGGGTGATCGGTTAATGAACAGATCGGATAATGAACACTTTCACGAAAGATTTTTATGATCGGACAATGAACACATGTTTGGATAACAAACACTTCACTGAACAAACACAAGAAGAAGCGACGTAAATAACGAATACCGATTGGTCTTCCTTTGTCTCAGGCAACAATTTGAAACTTTTCGGAGCACGGGAGATGTCGACAACGACGTTCTACCCAGTATATACTGATCGGATAGTATTCCCCCGAACTTTGAAACTCTCCCTTGTAATTTCAGCCTTTTATATTTCTGACAGAAACAATTCTTTTACGTTTTTTTCTGAAAATGTGGATTTATGCTGATATCTGCTATTAAAGATCTTTTGAAGAAGTGGGATGTCAGAATAATGGGACCGTATTCTGGTCACTGTCTCTCGTCTCTCGTCTCTCGCAAGCCGGTCGCTGATTGGCTAATCATTTGGATTAGCCAATCA
>NW_019385650.1:175252-177349 GCF_000671375.1 Centruroides sculpturatus | reverse complement strand
TTAGCAACAACCAAATATTTATTTAAAAAACTTAATAAAGATAATTAAGACCAGAGTTTAAATGTCTTTTGTCTCCTTAGGATATTTTTGGGAAAAATGTAATTATAATAATAATTTTTTCGAAGATATTATTTTCTATTACAGTATTTTTTTTATGATGCTTTCGGAAAAATTTCAAGTCATTTAAGGATTGGAATTGAGAAAAATTGATTCATATTTAATAATCTCTAATTATAATTCATAAAACTCGAGTTCGATTCAAATAATTTGAATTTTTATTACTTAATTTTGAAGCATTTTTTTAAAATGAAATATTCCCTATTTTTGTTGAACGTTACGAAGAGTTTCGGTTGTAAATTAGAAATTTCTTTAACATATACAATATTTTAAGCCGTAAAAATTTATAAATAGACTTATTAATTAAAATTTACATTTTGTTTTATTAATTTATTTATTTAGATTTAAATTTTTCATTAAGAAAATATAATTGATATTATAATAATCAATGAGACTATCGAGTATCAAGCACCATAATCCCCACTTAGATTTTCCGCACGAATATTTTATACGAATGGTTCGATTTTATTGTAATTCACTTGTTAACTAGAGAAAAGCAGCAAGGATCGATAATATTCTGCTTTATAAATCGTTCAATTGTATATACAAATTGTATTTTTCTTCCTTAAATCATCATTAATTATCCAAGATTGTTCGGATGAGAATAACAAACTTGTGAATACGTTTCTGGATTAAGAAGAATAACCTCCGAATTATCGGTTTAAGTCATTTGTCACTTATTAATTAAATATGTGAAATTCCTAATATCTTGCATGATTAATCTGTATAATATTTTACATATCCAGTAATTATTTCGGTAAAGTTAACTATGTCTGAAATAGGTTAGTTTCTAATAAAATTACAATAGGATTTTAGTGATTACAATTCTAGTAAACCGTATATTTATTATTATTATTATATATTTTAATTTCGAATTATTCATAGGCTAATTATCTTGTAAGATAAATTAAGTGACGTATAATTTAATAAAGAAATTTATATTTAATTAATTAACATAGTACTTAAAGAATGTTGTTAGGAATTCTGTTTAGAATGTAACATTCAGAAGTTATTATTGCATGAATAAACTTCTCAAGTGAGAATAATTTCAAGAAAGTATGTGTTCTTGAATAGCTTAAATTATGGATATTTTAACGTGTAAAATAATAATCAATGGGAATAGATTAAATTAAAATTGAACAAAGAAATATCTCATTGAATATGATAAAGTGTTCTTTTTAATAAGTTACAAAAAAAAATATGTCAATTAAAATAATTATATACCATTTAACTGTCGTGAGTAATTAAAATAACTGTTTAAATGATTAATATATAAACATTAAATCATTATACTGTATTTAATTAAGAACTAATTGAATTTTATGTTGGAATATTGTTGAATTATTTCGCTTTTATTTTTTGTAACTTTCGTGTAATCATTTTTATGATGTTTATTTGAAATGTTGAAATGATGTAAATGTAAAAAGGTATGATTATTTGATAGATTTGATAATAATTTTTTTTAAGCTGCAGTTAAAATGCTTTTAAAATATAGAAAAATATTATTAAAAGACATCTTTAAAATAAAGAAAATTATAAAAAATTTATATTACTTTGTAGAAAATCATAATAAATTTTTTTTAAAAAATTGATAAAACTCCTTTGTAAAAATGTTTAAAAACACATGAAAAATACACGTTTTTAATTTTAATCACGTTTTCTAATATTACAAAGTGTAAAAAGATATATAAAAGTGTTCATTAATCCAAAATACTCTACTTATGTTAAAAGCTTAAATAAAAATTTCAATTTGAATATTTGTCTTGTATAAAATCAAATAAAAAATGCGTCAAAAAGCATCATTAAAACTTTAAAAATAATAATAATAAAAAAAATTGTATGTATTATTTATAAATATTTATACATATTTTAAATATTGTATACAATATTTTTATTCATGAAGAATTTGAAAAATTTGCAAAGTTCCGTATAAAGTATTCATTACATTTCTTTATTTAAAATTCCTTTTTGTTTTTTTTT